>NC_135877.1:23294663-23327163 GCF_031162955.1 Sander vitreus | reverse complement strand
CCATTGACCTACATTATGTGTGAATTATCGCCGTAGTGAGTAGTATGAAAGGACGGAGGTTGGGGGGGGGAGGTTGGTTGGGGTGGCGGATGGGTAAAAGGTGGTATACAGCTGTATACAGCGTAGACATACACGTGGATAGCTCAAAATGTGCAACATGACATCATGACTTTGCGTAAACATACACGCCACTTCCCTGAAGCCAAATGGCGTGTTATCTGGACGCATTTTGACCTATCTACGTGTATGTCTACGCTGTATACAGCGAGAACGTGGCGTGCTGTCGCGAGAACGTCACACGCGTGTAAAAAAGAAACATTGGGAAAGGCTTTAGTAACACTAAAAAACGTCAAAACCACGACGTTGACCAACGTCACACGCCAACAAACAGTTGGGTTTAGGAGGAGAACATCGGGGAAGTTATGAACGCCACACGTGGGACGTGACCCCGTCTCTCCTGGGTGAAGGTCCTGTGTTTGACCCCTCCACCCCCCCCCCCCAACCTCCGTCCTTTCATACTACTCACTACGGCGATAATTCACACATAATGTAGGTCAATGGAGGCCAAACGGCGTTGATAATCACGTTAACAACTGATTATGTGTCTTAATAATCCGTAGATGGCTTACGGACTGGCCTGTCATACATACACCACTTAGTGACATCAGTCTGAAATGTGTCCAGATGTGTAACACGCCACTTGGCTTTAGGAAAGTGGCGTGTATGTTCACGTGAAGTCATGATGTCACGTTACAGTTTACATGCTGTAAGAGCCAATTAGTGCTCTTGGTATAAACAGGAACCAATCTTTGGGTTAAGAGAAAAACGTTGAAAAAAGCGCGAAAAAACAGTGAAACTTGTGTGATGTCAGCTTGTTGAATGTTGAATAAAAAAGTCTCCAGAAAGGCAACGAGAACGTCGAAAAAATCGTCCAAAAAACACCCAATTGAAGGTGTTTTCTGTCCATTTGTTGAACAGTTTCTCTGGTCTGTAACTTAAATAAATGCAACATCTTCCCAGACATCGAGGAGGAAGACAGACAGACTTTGTCCTGTAATTATATGGAAAATATTTCTGTATATTTGTTAGTTTTTCTCACGTTTGGTGTGTTTGAGACCAGAGAATAATCCCACATTAACCCACCGTGAAGATAATCTGGAGCTGCAGCCTGATGATGATGATGATGATGATGATGATGATGAGCAGTTCACCTGCACAGTCTCAGAGTCCTCTGGAGTTTCACCTGCTGAGGAAACAGAAACTCACCTGGTCTCCCCCAACAGGTGAGCCAGCTGGGAGCCTTCAGCGGAGGAGAAAGAGTCTCCAAGCAGGAACGGGCCGGTGGTCCCGTTAGAACAGAACGGTCACAGGACAGAGAATTACTGGCTCCATGCTCAATGTTGATGAACACAAACTACCCCCCCAGCCCCCAACACACACACTAATCTAAACTGTTTTCAGAGACACACACAGACACACAGAGACAGAAACACACACACACACACAGACACAGAGACAGAAACACACACACACACACACAGATACAGAGACACACACACACACACACAGATACAGATACACACACACACACATACAGATACAGAGACAGAAACACACACACACACACATACAGATACAGAAACAGATACACACACACACACACACACACAGATACAGAGACACACACACACACACACACAGATACAGAAACACACACACACACAGATACAGAAACACACACAGATACAGAGACACACACACACACACAGATACAGAGACACACACACACACACAGATACAGAGACACACACACACACACACACACATACAGATACAGAGACACACACACACAAACACAGATACAGAGACACACACACACACACACACACACACATACAGAGACACACACACACAGATACACACACACACACAGATACAGAGACACACACACACACACATACAGATACACACACACACACACACACACACACAGAGACACACACATACAGAAACACACACAGAAACACACACACACACACACACACACAGAGACAGATACAGAAACACACACACACATACAGATACAGAAACACATACAGAAACACACACACACACACACACAGGCAAATTGACCCGAGGACAACACAAGGGTTAAAAAGACTACATCATTTTATTATTTTGAACCAAAAAACGAATAGAAAGCATTAAATGATGATCAGATGTTTTATTTAAATCGTTTACCTTCAGGAATAACTTGTGTACTGCGTGTTTCACTAAAATGTCTCCACGCAAGAAATCTAATAAATAATGTAATACCATATAACATAATAACCTAACAGGTAAAAACAGATCAATGCCAGAGTATGCATGTCTGTAGAAGTATGTTCATACTGTGTTAATGACTGGGTGTGTATGTACGCTGCTATATACGTTTCTACTTATTCTTTTTTAAGTAACACTAGCTCTTTATGTTTTTATAACTATTACTGGAGAGCACTTTAAATGACGTACCTGTGACAACGCCAACAAAGACCTATTCTGTTCCATATTTTACCATTGGGGGGGTGGAGGGGTCAAACACAGGACCTTCAGCCAGGAGAGACGGGGTCGTTTATAGCCGTTTATTGTTACTAAAGCCTTCCCCGATGTTCTCCTCCTAAACCCAACTGTTTGTTGGCGTGTGACGTTGGTCAACGTCGAGGTTTTGACCTTTTCTAGTGTTAATAAAGCCTTTCCCAATGTTTCTTTCCCTAAACCAACCTTTTTGGTGGACGTATGTTTACGTCCGCTGTATACAGCGTGGACACACACGCTGATAGCTCAAAATGCGTCCAGATAACACGCCACTTGGCTTCAGGGAAGTGGCGTGTATGTTTACGTGTATGATATAATAATATCCATAACCAACAACACACACACACACACAAAACCAACATTGTGTTCACTATGAAAATGAAAAGAGGGAGAGACAGCAGATTTGTTGAGACTCAATTTATTGTTTCACGACAGACTGACATGTTTTTCATGTATAACAACTGATCCTGAAGTTCCTACGTGTTAAAATAAAACTACAAACAAGACGGGATACTTTATAGCTGGAGTTTTAGGAGCTTGATTAAGTTCCTAGCTATCATTACAAATAAACAGAAAACAGAAAAATAATCATTACAGCTTTCAACTTTCCTCTAGTTCGTCTCCATCTCCCACTTCTCCAGAAAATCCTGCAGGTTCAGATTGAAGACATCGATGCCTTTGGGGGACAGATGGACGCCATCGGCCCGGTACAGGCCCGTGTTTGCGCCGCACCGGATGTTATCGTGCGTCAGCGACGTACCGCCGAGTTCCGAGATAACATTTTGAATCCTACGGTTGACCGTGGTTCGAACCAGATCGACTTCGTGGCTGTCGGCCGAGTGCCGCCACACCCTGCGAGGCAGGATGTTGGACCACACGAGGACGCACTGCGGGAAGATGCTCCGCATGGACGTGAGGTCCTTCTTGACGGACGCCAGAAGACCCGTGGGGCTGTCGGTACTCAGGTCGTTGCCACCCAGGTGGATGATGAGGACATCCGGGTTGGGCCAGGTGACTTTCAGTTGGTGTAGCTGGGGCAGAAGCTGCGACCACGTCATGCCCTGGGTGCCTTTCCACCAGACCGCCACCTTGCTGGCGTCCATGCCCAGCTGCATACCTACCTCCGGAGACTTGGCCCGAGACTCCGCCCAGTACACCAGCGAATGACCGCAGATCCAAATGTTCTTGGGCTCGCCGGTTGGGATGCCTGGAAATTGAACAGATTACATTTTGTAAGTTACAAAGCCTTTGAAATGGTTTCCAAAACTGTCTCTCTCGCATTTAGTACAATAGTACGGTTACCACACTGCACACAGCTGTACATCTCTATCTATATGGTTCATACTCATATTTATTCAGTTTTTCATATAACAATACACTGCATACATCTATATTATTCTTACTATTGCACATATCTGTACATGTTCATATTACATATCCATATTTATTCTGCTCCTATAAGGTAACTGCTAATACACTGCACATATTTATATTTATATTACTATAAACCACCTTCTGTTAACCAACTGGATACTACTATCTGTACTGCATTATATTTCTTGTCCTGTCTATACTTTTCTGCTCTTTTTGCACTTCTGGTTGGACGCAAACTGCATTTCGTTGTCTTTGTACTTGTACTCTGCACAAAGACAAGAATCTAATGTAATCTGAACAGACTGTACATTGATCCTTAAGGCTGGTATCACAAAGATCTAAGTATGATAAAAAGCCTTTATCGTCATTATATTACAAGGAATCCAAAAGAATTACGAGTGCCCCTCCCAGCGGTGCTTAAGATAAAACTATATTGTACACATCCACGTATAACATAGAACGTATATGTACACACATATATATGTATATATGTATATTAGACCGGTCTGTAAACTATGAGGTCTGTGAGAAACTAGCGACAGACTTTTTACCGGCAAAAACTCCCAATATTTACCAATAATTCTGCACAGCATCATCCTGTTGGTAGCAGTTTTTATCGTATAACTTTATTCGGTCTTTGTGCAGTATTTAAGTTCTCCTAAACTTCTTAAAGTCACGAGCAGCTTCCTATTGGTAAAATCTTTCTAGCTCATCATATCAATTAATTTAATTGGCTTAAGTAATGATTCCTGCATCAGGAAAGATACACATCAAGTTCTATACTTTACAGTTAAAACCTTCGGACATTTAACCCAAAACGTAAAGACAACCTGCTGCTCACAGACTTAACGTTGGTGGTATCTTAGGCTACGTTCAGACTGCAGGCAAAAGTGGCCCAAATCAGGTTTTTTTTGGGGTCAAGTGACCAGCTCAGACTTCTTCAGAACACTCAAATCTTGCCCAGATCTGATTTTTTCAAATCAGATTGAGACCACTTCTATATGTGGTCCTGAATCAGACCCAGGTCTGATTTGTTTTCAATGTGGGCGCAGTGTGAACAACCAAGGAGGATTTGATGCGACTTTTACGTCAATCTACGCTGACATTTGTCACAATTACGTGCCTGCGGGAGTTAGCCCTAGACACAGACGGTAACATTAAAAACTTGACTAGGACCAGTGATGGAGCAGGTCACTGGAGGGAGAGGGAGGTGTTAGACCGAATTAGTGTCTGGGGAGATACTTCAACCAAAACTAGAAGAATCGAGCACTCTCTTCATCCTCCTCAGCTCCTGCTCATTAATGTTGCGGCTGCCATTACACAAACATGTTGTAAATGCTGACTTCCTCCATAACCTCCCTACCTTTAGGTCAGCAGCGTGCTGCGTCTGATGTCGTTGTTATTGGTCTGTTGATCATGCGAGTCACTTCACGCTGGAATCTGATATAAGCCACATTTTAAAAGGTCATGTGCAGCCAAACAAAAAATCAGATCTGAGCAAAAAAAAATCTGAATTAAGCATCAAGACTTGCATTGTGAACGTAGCCTATGTGAGTATTTAAGAGCTTGTAAGCACCATGTTCTGTTTAGTTTTGAGATTTCAGTGATGGATGTGGAATTTAAGACAATTACATTCTCACCTTGATTCAATCGGTGCAATTAAGAGATCAAAATGATCACCTACCTTCACGTCAAGACAATAAGCATTGCCATTCTGCAATGTACAACTTTTTCTTTTTCATTTCAAACCCTCCTGAGTCACGGACAACTTAAACTGCATTCATGATAACATGGCGAACCTCACAGTTACACACAGTTTGGATGACTTTTAGCTGAGTATTTATATTGTCTCCCTAGCTAAGGGCGCTTTCACACCTGCCTCGTTTAGTTTGGTTGAATCGCACTAGAGTTCGTTTGGGCAGGCGAGAACGCGACATTCACACTCAGGTGCGCACCGAAAGTGGACCAGACAAGCGTACGGAGACCTGCTTGAAGAGGTGGTCTCGGTACGCTTTCAATCAAACTCTGGAGCAGTTTGTTTGTGGTGAGAACGTGATCTGTACTCGAACCCACCAACTATACACACTCCTCCAGTCTGAGCTGATGTCTCCTGTAGTCAGGTGTGTCCAGCAGTCTGAGCTGAGTGTCTCCTGTAGTCAGGTGTGTTCAGCAGTCTGAGCTGATGTCTCCTGTAGTCAGGTGTGTTCAGCAGTCTGAGCTGATGTCTCCTGTAGTCAGGTGTGTCCAGCAGTCTGAGCTGATGTCTCCTGTAGTCAGGTGTGTTCAGCAGTCTGAGCTGATGTCTCCTGTAGTCAGGTGTGTCCAGCAGTCTGAGCTGATGTCTCCTGTAGTCAGGTGTGTCCAGCAGTCTGAGCTAGTGTCTCCTGTAGTCAGGTGTGTCCGGCAGTCTGAGCTGATGTCTCCTGTAGTCAGGTGTGTTCAGCAGTCTGAGCTGATGTCTCCTGTAGTCAGGTGTGTCCAGCAGTCTGAGCTGATGTCTCCTGTAGTCAGGTGTGTCCAGCAGTCTGAGCTGATGTCTCCTGTAGTCAGGTGTGTTCAGCAGTCTGAGCTGATGTCTCCTGTAGTCAGGTGTGGCAGCGGTCTGAGCTGGTGTCTCCTGTAGTCAGGTGTGTTCAGCAGTCTGAGCTAATGTCTCCTGTAGTCAGGTGTGTTCAGCAGTCTGAGCTGATGTCTCCTGTAGTCAGGTGTGTTCAGCAGTCTGAGCTGAGTGTCTCCTGTAGTCAGGTGTGTCCAGCAGTCTGAGCTAGATGTCTCCTGTAGTCAGGTGTGTTCAGCAGTCTGAGCTGATGTCTCCTGTAGTCAGGTGTGTCCAGCAGTCTGAGCTGATGTCTCCTGTAGTCAGGTGTGTCCAGCAGTCTGAGCTGATGTCCTGTAGTCAGGTGTGTCTAGCAGTCTGAGCTGATGTCTCCTGTAGTCAGGTGTGTCCAGCAGTCTGAGCTGATGTCTCCTGTAGTCAGGTGTGGCAGCAGTCTGAGCTGGTGTCTCCTGTAGTCAGGTGTGTTCAGCAGTCTGAGCTAATGTCTCCTGTAGTCAGGTGTGTTCAGCAGTCTGAGCTAATGTCTCCTGTAGTCAGGTGTGTTCAGCAGTCTGAGCTGATGTCTCCTGTAGTCAGGTGTGTCCAGCAGTCTGAGCTGATGTCTCCTGTAGTCAGGTGTGCTTAGCAAGTCCAGAACACAAGACCTTCTTCCTGTATTTACTTTCTTGCTCCCGCCCCCAGACACATCCGACCAATAAGAGGAGTGGATGTTCTTGCGTGATTTGTAATGGTGCATTTTGGTACACTTGGATTTTTCCAGGTGTGAAACCAAACCAAACCGAGGGCAAATCGCTCCAAGTTTACAAACTCACCAACTGATTTGGACCAAAGCAGACGAACTCCAGGTGTGAAAACGTCCTAACTGTTGAGTTGATGTACCAACCCATTTTGTTAACGCTGACTGTAGATGGAAACATGCAACCAAACTTCCAAAGCACTGAAAAAACATTTGATCCTGATATTTAACTTCATTAAAGTCTCATTAATAGTTCAGTACATAATATTACAATACCTTGTCTTACTTCAGAAATGCATTAACGCAAATTCCATTGCTTACAAAACTTTCATCTTTTCTGCCTCAAGTTTCCTAAAAAGATCTAATGTTCATTCAGGCTACATCTCCACTGCTACGTTTTGGTTTAAACAAGAATATCTTCTGCTACGTTCCCCCTCTCATTCCCCCTGCTCTGGTGTTCCCCCTCTCATTCCCCCTGCTCTGGTGTTCCTCCTCTCATTCCCCCTGCTCTGGTGTTCCTCCTCTCATTCCCCCTGCTCTGGTGTTCCCCCCTCTCATTCCCCCTGCTCTGGTGTTTCCCCCTCTCATTCCCCCTGCTCTGGCGTTCCCCCTCTCATTCCCCCCTGCTCTGACAATCCCCCCTCTCTGGTGTTTCCCCCCTCTCATTCCCCCTGCTCTGGTGTTCCCCCCTCTCATTCCCCCCTGCTCTGACAATCCCCCTGCTCTGGTGTTTCCCCCCTCTCATTCCCCCTGCTCTGGTGTTTCCCCCCTCTCATTCCCCCTGCTCTGGTGTTCCCCCCTCTCATTCCCCCTGCTCTGGTGTTCCCCCCTCTCATTCCCCCTGCTCTGGCGTTCCCCCCTCTCATTCCCCCTGCTCTGGCGTTCCCCCTCTCATTCCCCCCTGCTCTGGCGTTCCCCCTCTCATTCCCCCCTGCTCTGGCGTTCCCCCCTCTCATTCCCCCCTGCTCTGGCGTTCCCCCTCTCATTCCCCCTGCTCTGGCGTTCCCCCCTCTCATTCCCCCTGCTCTGGTGTTCCTCCTCTCATTCCCCCTGCTCTGGTGTTTCCGAGCCCCTAAACCGGAGACCTTCGGCAACATCGACACTGACGCCAACGTTTCTCCTCCTGATTGGGTCTTATCGGTCACGGCACTTTGTTCTCCGAGACTTAAAGCTAGTAACGTTAACGTGGTAACTACGAGCAGGGGGTGGAGTCTCCACTCTGCCTCCTGTTTATGTCCAGTATACCACATGATGATGAGATATGAGGTTTGGGCGTGTTAGTTTAAACAGATATTAGTTCTTCTACTGGAGATAAAAACTCTTGGTGCATCGAGATCACTTTTGGCTCAAAACTCAAACACTTAAAAACCAAAACGTAGCGCTGGAGATGTAGCCTCAGAGTTTCATTTAGAGAAAAGAAAATGGAATTAAATCCCAAATAAAAACTGTGTGTATGTCTCAATGAAAAAAGACTAAACTATGATTTATTGTGTCCCATAATTAACATCTAGTAGATAGCATTTAGAAATGATAATGTGGTTGTTAACATTTTAAAAGACAAAGTTGTGAAGGTTGGTAGATGGATTGATGGGTGTTTGAGAAGTTGATTAAATGGCCGATCCTTCTGTAAGCTTTTAGGTCATTTAGCATTTTCCATTTCTGTTCCCTGACTGCATACTGGACCTCATCATCTCCACTTCAGTCTAAACCAAACTAATCTAAACTGGGAGTCCGTCCTGTGGCGGTCACAGGCTGTGAATGGACATTACCTGAGCAGCACATTCAAAACCAAAATGAGACTCGCTGTGTGATCAAAAGCAGATTGTTTTGAAATGCACTAAAGTAAGAGAGAGTGAAGGATGGCTGTCGTTTGGGTGATGGAACTGCGAAAGTGTTCAAACACCGACTGACACACGTCAGTTGGTGTTTGTGCCGATTCAGACTGAAACAAAAGCAAAAAATTGACCAAACACATAATCTGGATAACAGTCCTTGAGCCAGGCAATACCTCTAAAATCTGTTAGCACCATAAACTATTATATCATTATATTCTAAACATCTACACGTTATGAACGGAAACGACGATCTTGCAAAGAACTTCCGATGTCTACCAAGTGTTGTGAATCCTTGACTCACATTCAAGTCTAATCAGAGTCCTGATCATACCTGCCAACACTCCCGTTTTTCCTGGGTTTCTCCCGTTTTTTAGCCCTACCTCTTGGACCCCTCCCTCCCGGGAAACTCCCGTAATTTGCATGGCCCAAACTCCTTTATAAATAATCGGACCAATGCGTTTGTCTAATGTTGACCAGTTGCCAGATCCTGTATGAAATGCATCCTATTCACACAAGCCACACACCAAATACAATGTTCAACCCATTTGTTACCTCAACCTGGCAACCTATAACCCAGTTGATCTCTGCGCAAGCATCACGGAAAGTTCAGACCCGAAAGTGAGCGATGGCAGGTGAATCAGAATCAAAAAAAGCTTTATTGCCAAGTACGTTTTTTACACATACAAGGAATTTGTTGCTCGATGGTGTTTTAAGCCCCCAACGTCGCCTTCCAGGCAACTAACCCTAAACATAACCATTGCCGCGCTGCCTGGAAGGTGACGTTGGGGGCTTAAAACACCAAATTTGTTTTGGTGTTGTAGGTGCATGTCACACATTCTCTAAATATAAGAAAGTTAAGAAAATAAAGTATTAGAAGACTGTGTTCCCGCAAAGAAATGGAAATATAGCTGCACATTTCAACAGTGTTAGGCGCAACAATTTACATGCATCCTAACTAGTCGTATCGACAACCTCCATGCTATTTGTAAGGTTGCACTGATTTTAATGCACATATACTGAGAGGTTTATGCCTCGACGCAGAGGTCCAGGGTTCGAGTCTGACCTGTGATGAATTCCTGCATCTCTTCCCCCTCTCTCTCCCCTCTCACCTAGCTGTCCTATTGATTAAAGGCGGAAAAGCCCCAAAAACAATCTTTAAAAAAATAAATAAATAACAGCAGGTCTTACAGTACACTTAACAGCACTACCCCCCCCCATGCCCCTGCACAAATCTCCCGGATTTTGAAAACCAAATGTTGGCAGGTATGGTCCCGATATCACTGACTCAACGCAGAACTTTATAAGTTCTAATATATTAGGAACCGCTAAAGATAACGATATCCAACTGGCAACCAACACTGCTAAAAGCTCTCTGCGTTAGCTCTCTGAGCTAACATTAGTTTCACCGACTAAAAAGGACAGGCTTAGTATTTTAAAGTGTCCTATTCAGAGGTATAACTTTACTTCTTTAGTGTGCTTACTTTATTAAAAAGTGGACAAATTGGCCAGTGCAAGCTGCTACATATTACTTAAAAAGTTTGGTTAATTATGATATTCTAAACTGGCGTCACGGTCGTTGATGTTAGGTATAGATTTACTTACCATATTGATGACAGACTACCAGTAAGTCGTGCCTGAAATTGCCAAAGCTAACGATATCCAACTGACCCCTATGTGATGTTAAAAGCTCTCTACATTAGCTTCCTGAGCTAACGTAGATAGCTCCACAGACTGAAAAGGAAAAGGGAAGTTTACAGCCCAGAATCCAAAAAGTAAGAGCTTAACACGGATGTGGTACACTTACTTAAAGGCTAAACTGATTAAACCAATTTAGCTCGGATGAGATGCTACCCAATATTACTCAAACTACATGCTTACGAATCATCATGGAATTTAATACATCACCCCTGTACTAAAAGCTGTGTATGTTAGCTTCAGGAGCTAACGTTTGCTTCAGACTAAAAGGATAGTTCACGGCTCAGAATACAAAAGATCCCAATTGACAGTTGTAACGTTTAAAAGGTTATTTAGGTTGATATGCATGTGATATACTTGGGCTAAACTCTTCTGGACAAATTTAGCTTGGACAGAATGCTACATAACATAAAAAAACTGGATGTATGTCATTATATTATGTTTCAAATAACAGACTTAGCTATGATTTATTGTGTCCCATAATTAAGATGTTGTAGATAGCTTGGACAGAAGGCTACGTAACATCACTCAACGTAATCTTAATAACAACCTTATCATTCAAAAGAAGTATTAACTGGTTGTAAATGTAGATTTGACCACTTACTGTGTGAATGACATTGTTAAAGTTAACGGTATCTGACAGACGACACCTACATGATGGTGGAAGATCTCGGCGTTAGCTTCCTGAGCTCACCAGCTATAGTCGAAACAAACACTGAAGGCTGGAATTCAACCTGGACTCAAGGTTCGGTTGCTGGCATAGACTGTAAAAATAATGGACGGAGCTTCCAGTTCTGAAGAGTGAAGCCAATGCAGGGTATTTCCTGGCTCAGAATGAGCCTTTGAGGACTTTGTGACCACCTCCGATCTTCACTCTTCACACACTACGCTCCGATCTGCACACTACTGTTTCCCGACGGGAGAGAAAGCAGAAGCGAGGATGCTGGTCGGGTCTGCTAGCCCGGCTAAGGAAACTACCACATAGACCTCCACTGCCAAGCCTCCTACTCATCGACGCCAGATCCATTACGCACAAAATGGATGAGCTGGAACTCAGCATAGCAACGAACAACTACACACCGAACTGCTGCGGGATGATTATCACCGAAACCTGGCTGAACCCCCTCATCCCGGACGCCGCTGTGTAGCTAGCAGGTTGAGCTAGCTACCGGCAGGATCGAGACAAGGTAGGTGACAGTACAAACTTTGAATTTAAACGGTTTCTTCACAATGTTTGAGTTGAAAACCCATCTTGTTGTCACGTAAAGGCCCTGTTCATAATGCACAGACATTTTAATTGCAGGCTTAGGAATGCTACCCACGGCACTGTGGGTATTAAAACAGATCTGAACTTGTTTTTGGGTGTTGTCCGTGTTTTCACGGATAACCATTTCACTGTTTTCACTTCATCAAAGTTAACTGGAACATTTTGGTTGCCTTCAAATGTCTTGTTCAGCATTCTTCCAACGAAGCTAGCTGGTTATCTAGCGCTAGCTGGTACCTTAAAAGGAAAGTCTGCAGATTTTCTGTTCTGCCGTACATGCAGATGAGCGGTAGCCTGGTTGACCCCAGACCCTTCTCAGCTGTAAATGAGAGTGGGTCTGGGCAAGCTTCATTCACGGCCCATTTTCAAAGGGGCGTCACCAACGGACGCCGCTCAAATGCCTCTGGGTGCAATTGGATAGTCCTTCAACCAATCAGACCAACGATCTGGGTGACGTAGCAGCTACAGCGGCATCAACGGGTTGCTGCGCTTCGGTGGCCGTCATGTTGAATGTAAACAAAAAGCTGCTCGCTGTGGCTGCACTATCGTCATTGTGTAAAGCCCGCCTCAACGGTTGTGATTGGTGCCTCGATTTGGAAAAATTGGAAATGGGCTTGAATGGGCTCTTGGCCAGACTGACTTGCAGAGCAAATCTCAAATTTGCCGTTAGTTCCTCAGGGTTTCCCCAGGCTAGATGAGCAGCGCCAGTTCCCAGAGGTCTGTGTTTACCCGCCGGTATATCTCCGCTGGATGACTTGCTTCAGAAGGGTTGTAGAGAGTTGTTTGGAGGGGAATTGTTGTATCTGTAAATGATAGAGTAGGTCTAGACCACACACTATCTGTAAAGTGTCCTGAGATAACTTCTGTTATGATTTGACATGTTAACACTGCCTTGGCCGCATCATCCTCCCCAGCTCCACCCTCTCGTCAAAAATCTTCACGTCCGGTGTCAAATAACCAAGATGGCAATGGCAAAATAGCCAAACTCGAGGTTACAAAATGATCACAAACCAAGGGGTGAAATCACTGCTGCTACGTCCATTATTCTTACAGTCTATAGTCACTGGATAACAACTCTGCTCGCAAATATCAAACAATGAATTAAAAGCATATCCTTAACTGACATCAAAATGCGTGGTCACAATGAGTAGTCTTCTGGATCTTATGTTAAAATGTAAACTTTTCTAGATATCCGTAAATCTCAGCTACACTTGACTCAGATTGATACAAACAGAACTTGACTTACCCTTAACAGCTTTACTATGAACTGCCTCAAAGACTTACCACAGTCAATATGCAATATCCTTTATATCGGATGTGTCACACTAAATTCTGTAGATAATAAAAAGATTACTTGCAATAAACAACCAACATTAACTCAGAATAAATCAGAAGCCGAGCAGTTCTAACAGCTTCAGTTATGCCAGAAAGAGTAAGGCCTTGATGTAGAAAATAAAATACTCTAAACATGGCTTAGTTTTAGTTTAATAGATGGACAAGAGTTCATGAATAAGATAAGAACTAAATACTGTATTTTCCGGACTATAAGTCTCACTTTTTTTCATAGTTGGCTGGTCCTGCGACTTATAGTCAGGTGTGACTTATATATCAAAATATATATAATTTAACATGTTTTTAAATGTTAATTCATACTGACTGACATGAACCAAGGAGTAAACATTACCGTCTACAGCCACGAGAGGGCGCTCTAGGCTTGTGACTCCTCATCTTCCTTCGGAGTTGGCGGAGTTGTTCAGAAGCGACACCGAGGATGAAAAATTCAATGGATTCAGTGATCAGAGATCGGGAGCTTGCTTACCGGTAACTTGCTTGTTGGACTCACTGGCTAGTTATGTTAATTTAGCCTATTCAGCCTCCCAGCTATGTTCTTTATGCTATTGTATAGCTGAATAACTGTTAATGTGTTACGTTAACATACCGGACACCTATTCAGCCTGTTGTTCTGGCTGCTGTTGTGTAGTTTAATAACTTGCCTTTCCAGAATAAATGTCCGTTCTTGGTCTTGGATTTTGTGAAATAAATTTCTAAATAAATGTGACTTATAGTCCGGAAAATACGGTACTAGTTTTCTCTTAAAAAAGTAAACAGTTTTTTGTCATTTTACTGGAATGAAAGTATGAAATTCTTAGAAAACAAATGATTATGAAAAAGAAAGTTAATGTCTTACAGCAAAACTATTCTTACAACTCACATGAACCAGTTTCTGGACAAAAACTATATTTTACCCTCTGAACTTTCTTTATGGTTACGTTAGTCTTGGCATGGCCCTTTCGCTCCTAATAATACAACCCTAGATGTTAACATCTAGGTAGTTCTTACTAGATTGTGTCCTGGACTATTTAAGACATTTCTGTATCCTGTAATCCTGGAACAGATGTATTCTTCATGCTGCACAAAACATGATCTACATAAAGTCTTAAGTATAGATTAAATTCAGTTCATGTCTTTGTTGTAGCAGATGTCGGCTACATAACTAGCTGACATGAGAGCTGCTACCTTACATAGGAGTAGTACTACCAAAGTACTACAAATACATTCTAGATCTTGTAGTTTGGAGCCCAATGTGGTTCCAGCTATGCCACTGCAGATTTAATACAAGCACAGGTAAGAGACCATTTGGTGAAGGAAGAATGTCTGAAAAAGTGGGAAAGCGTACCCACTGACCACTGAGTGCAACAGCATTTAGGATGGAAATGTTATACCCAAACCTAGAAAAACTACCTTGCCTAAAAAGTATGACTGTAACTACATGTCTAGCTAACCACTAGGGCTGGGTATCAAACCTTAATTTATTTGTACTGACCAAAATGTGTCCGTAGTATCAAGTACTGAAAGCTGTCCCAAGTTGGTATCAAATGCTTTGTCGATTTCCTAGTTCTGTTTACTTATAATTTTATCAAGTATCAAAAATATAGTGTAGGGTATCAGTACTGAAACTGAAACTGGCATTTAGAAATGTCAAACAATTCTTAACCTTACTAAATACATGTTGATCTGAACTTCTCATAATCACATCTGACTATTAAATACTTTCTAGACTCCTGGTTCGTTTAAACTATATACCAATGGTGTCACCATATGAAGAGGAAAAAGATGTTACTTTGTGGAGTTGAGATTGCAGTTGGCTTCTTTTCTTGATCGCTGGGATGAACAACTAGGCTCGGCTAACGCGTGCGGCCAGAAGAACGACTGAGCTTTGTAGCGCCGCGATGCACTTAAAGACGTCTAGGAAACCTTAAAGACAGGTTTAAGGCTCCGTGCAAAGGTGTAGCGGGACCTATATGTGCCGAGGCTCCGTTACTACGTCAGAAGTTCCGCTGTAGCTGACTGCAGCTCCTTAATTATGCAACCACATGTTGGTTGTCCTGGGAGAGCACAAGAGATGCTAGAAAGATTGATAGAAACAAAGCCATTTCCAGGACAAAAGTTGAGTCGCTGATCGTCGATCTCTATCACAAAGTGAAAAAAGATATAAGATGATAATGTGCAAGACATTTGCTTAGCGTTGTGGTGGAGCTAGGACAACTGAATGAAATCCTATGCTGAATTCTACATCACTCTCTACCTTGTGGGAATCTATAGTGGCCTGCAAGACCACCTTGACTGAGAAGCATAAATCACACTAGACTGGTCTCTACCACAGAGCCACAACGGCCTAACTTGCTAATCACATGTATACTTTAGTTATGCTGTTTTTCCACTGCAGGGTACGATTTGACTTGCTCCATTTTGGTTTTCAATCATTTATATTGTATTAATCCCGCTCAGTACCTATTCATCTTTAGCACTAATGGAGAGATGTCAGAGTGAGGGGGCAGCCCATGGACAGGCGCCCCGAGCAGTCGGGGGTTTGGTGCCTTGCTCAAGAGCACCTTGGCAGTGCCCAGGAGGTGAACTGGCACCTCTCCAGCTACCAGTCCACCACCATACTTTGGTCCATATGGCGACTTGAACCAGCAACCTTCTGGTTCCCAACCCAACTCCCTACAGACTGAGCTCTGCCACCCCATTTCCATTTGTTTTTGAGGGGAATTACTACACAGAGTATAGAAGAGTACTGGTACCAAAAAAGTGAGTCAAGCAGAGCTGTACCACACAATGGAAACACGGCACTAGATCCAGACAAAACTTAATACTTCCATCATGTTAACGTTTTAACATTTCTACCTCTATCTCCTGAGGTAACTTTGGGTTTCTTGCCAAAGTCTGGCTGTCTGGGAGTAGGAAATCTATTTTAACCTGCTCAAAGTAGCTTTCTAGTAACAAACGCAAAGTCAAATAAGGTGTTTACCTTTCATCTTCTATCCTAAAAGTAACATTAATAGGCATGCCGCTGTTAACTTGAAAATGTATTTCTGTCTTGGAAGAACTAGCGTGACGGGAACATAGCTTTATACCTAACTCACAAATCCCTGTAATACAAAGGTTGAACAATATCTGATACCTGGGAAGACTGGTGGACCCTCTTTCTGTTTCCTGCGGACTAGCCAATCCTTGTAGTGCTGCTCCCTCTTTTCCAAAACCCTCTGGTGATATGAATCCAGCTGTAACAGAAACACAAATACCTCATCAAAGCTTTGTCCCATGCAGCTGAAACATGGCGATCTTCCATTATTTCTAAAGGTTTCTACTTTATTAACCAAATTTGACCCGTTTTCAACGTTTCTATGTCAAAAATGTGGGTTTCTTTCAAACAAATTGCCCTAAAATACCACTGATGGTTCCATACATGAAACAGGCTGTGATTATCCGTCAACATATGTTCTTCTGATCGTTAACTATTAGTCAAAATAATTAATAATTTCTGTAATCAGAAATTAGGTATAAATAGGTATAAATGAGGTTTATTCACCATGAATTCAAAAAAGCGTTGAAAAAAGTGACAGAAACTTGTTCATTTTGCATAAATAAGTGTAAAACTACAGTGGTAATCAGTTGGAATGAAGTTGGCTAAGAAGATCTAACACAAAATTTGGTGATAGTTTATACTTTATGAACAGGCAAATCAGACAGAGGACAACACAAGGGTTAAGTGTGCTGTCCGTCTAGATTACCTGGAATAAACAATTTGGATTACTGACAGCAAATACAAATCCATAACCATATTCTCCAAAGACGAAGATCAGTTTGTTATCAATATTGTTAAACTGTACTTCAGTAGCCAACAAGAACTCTTTGCAATTTGTGTTAAAAACCACATCCTTCCTTAGCAGTGCAATAAAACTCTTCCCAGTTAGTTCTCTTGCTTGTACTTATTTAGTACATCTAGAGGCGCTGACACACCGAGCCAATGATCGCCCGTCAGACAGTCTGGCGAGGTCGGTGACTCGAGTCTGTTCGGTGCGTTCCGTGCCGTCGGTTTTAATTTGGGCTGATTTGACTTGTTGAATCGGTGGGTGGGCAGTCGGACTCAATGACCAATCTGATTGGTGGAGTTCTAGCCCTTGACTAGCGAATCAGTGCACTTATGTTACAACACTTACCGGAAATGACGAGCGGGATGAGTGTGACTAAGCCTCTCAAAAATCTGACAAAAATCTTTCAAACTGACCTTTGTTGATGTGAAATGAAGACAGATTCAGCAGCTGCACGGCCTGTTTCTCTCTTCAAATGTTTTCAGAAACGTGTTTCGGTGAGCTATTTTCGTAAAATACGAGATCGTATTACGAACGAGCCGCCATTATGGTCGGCTTTGAAATTCGGGAGCAGTCAGACCCACGTGACACGTTCGTCATTTCCGGTTTTACAATACAGATTAGCGCCGCCTGCTGTTATGGAGACGTATTACGTCTCGCGCACGCACAGAACGTACGCTGAAGTCGGTGTCTCTTCGGTGTGTTGACCGACGGGAGCCGACTGATCAGTCCGACTGTCTTTTCTTCCAACAGTCGGCCGTCGGGTTGGTGTGTCAGAGCCTTACAGCGCAGTTCAGACCAAAGATTTGCAGCTACTTGCAATGCTCCGATCTGCAGCGTCCTGAAAGCTGCCAGTTTACACCAATGAGATGTGATGAGATGGTGTATCACCTGCATAGAAACAACTCTCCAAACTTCCATTCTAACTTTGACTCAGACTTTTCAGGCTTTTTTGTAGCTGGATATCATTTGTAGTGTCTTAAAGGTGCTGTAGGTAGGATTGCGAAGATCCCGGACTTAGCCAAAATATTTGAACATCGACAACTTCTCAGTCCCTCCCCCCTTTCCGCTAAAGCCCAAAACAGTCTCCTAAGCCCCTCCCCCCACAAGGGAGAATGAATGCGTGTGCATGAGCAGTGATTGACACGCAGTTAGACACCCCCCTGGCCCTGATTGGTGCATCTGAACAGGTAGACACCCCCCCCTGGCCCTGATTGGTGCATCTGAACAGTTAGACAGCCCCCCTGGTCCTGATTGGTGCATCTGAACAGTTAGACACCTCCCCTGGCCCTGATTGGTGCATCTGAACAGTTAGACAGCCCCCCTGGTCCTGATTGGTGCATCTGAACAGTTAGACACCTCCCCTGGCCGTGATTGGTGCATCTGAACAGTTAGACAGCCCCCCTGGTCCTGATTGGTGCATCTGAACAGGGAGCGGTGGATTTTTGCAAATCTCACTGCAGGCTGTAGGTGGTGCCAGATTTTTTTTTAAATGACCTGCTTCATGTAGTTCTACTCAAACATAGGGTCAGTTTCAGCAAATATGACAGAAAGTTAGTTTTATAAGGCTTATCTTCTGCACCTTTAAAATATGAATGAGGATAGTGATTGAGGTACTTGCTCCACCTAAACTTTGACATTGAGATGGGCCAGTTAAGACTGCTGCAACCTTTCCCTGCCACATTCTAAAACAGTTTAGTCTCATTGCAAATCTTTGGTCTGCATTGGGCTTTACAGTACTTGCTTAATTTTACTTTAGTAAAAGATTTCACTACATTTCACCTTCTCTTTCTGCTTGGTCTTTATGTCATCGTCCGTCTCTGTTGAGGTCTGAGGACTCAAGTCTGATGGAGAGACTGTGGGTAAACTGAACTGTACAGATTTGACTGGTTTGGTTGCTGGCTGTACAGCCAGAGATTTCACCGTCTCTATGACCTTCAGGCATCTGGCCACGGTCGTAGAGATGGTTGCTTGGTTATCGTTAGCAGGACTTGATGTCATAGGTGTAGAAGATGGCGGTGTTGAAGAACTAGAGGAAGGTGAAGTTATAGGATGCTTGCTAATAAATGGAAACACTGCATGACTGGAGGGGGGAACGAAAGGAGGTTGTCCGGGAGGGCGCCGGGGTGGAGGTCCAGGAGGCGGTCCTGGAGGAGGCTGCCCAGGACGTCGTGGAGGAGGTCCAGGGGGAGGTCCTGCAGGAAGTCCAAATATCTGGGGTGTGTCTGGGATTGTGGCGCTTTGTTCTGGAGGAATCTGGGTAGAGACTCCAAGGGGCCAGTTGGTTGGTAGGGGTGGAAGTTGATATTGTGCAGGTGGAGGCCCAGGGGGAGGTTTCGGAGAAGAAGTGGTGGAGGGTGTGCTCCCCAATGTCTTTGTAAGACTCTGCAGCTGTTGCGCCTTCTTTAGTGCCTCCAATTCCTGCTGGTCAAGGAATCCTTCATACTCTGAGACAGCTTGAGATCTGCTAAGCGGCTCCAAACTGGAGGATCTGGCAGGCGAAGGGGAATGGCTATGGGTATGTTCCGATTCAATGGAACCAGGTCTTCTTGTTTGCAAGTCTTCCCTTGCTGATGACAACGTCTCTCTTTCTGTGGATTGGGACTTTGGGCTGTAGATTTTCTCCTGGGCCCGGCTGGCCAGTTTGGACATATCTCCTGTACTTAGCTTCAGGCCGATCGTACGGAGTAGACTTTGGATCTTGTCGTAGGGTTCTGTCTTGGTTTTAGGTTCCTCATCTGTTCTCTCTACCGAGGACCTTTTAGGACTTAGCTGTGACTTTGTCCCTTCTAGAGCTAGACTGCTGCTGGGTTGTTCTTGAGAAAATCCCACAATCCGAGAGAAACCCCTGCCATCTTGAACTGCCCGCTCATGAGGAAGAAGGTCATCATTCACATGAACTGGTACAGGAACCGGTACAGGAACCGGTACAGGTTCGGATTTCTTCTCAGCATCCACCTTTTTATTAAGCATGTCAAGGAAGCGATCAAGGGGTTGTTTCACAGCTGGAGGTGCCATGTGTGCTGTTGTGTGCTTCAGTTTGGGCGAGGGGCTTCTAGGAGGCGTTTCTCTGGGAGAAGGAGGTCTGTAAGAGGATTGGGAAGATGAAATGGCAGCAATATGCGTCAAGGGTGGTTGGGTGGAGGCAACAGGAACTTGAGAAGAAGGTGAGGGACCGTGGGGTTCTGGAGACCGGCTGCGTTTGACGGAAACATTATAAGGTCTCCCTGGATATGCTGGGTCATAGTAGCGATCATCTAAGGTTTCCTCATAAACACTATAGCGATCGGTGTAACGTTGGCCAGCAGACGGAGGGCCACCATAGGAAGGTTCAGCATAGAGTGGCTTTTCGTAAGGGCGGTCGCTGTAGGGACGCTCAGCGTAAGGGAGATCAGTGTAGGAACAACTGGCATACGGATCAGCATAGCGGTCATCATACCGCCGATCTGGGTAGGGAGCGTACGGACGGTCATAATAAGGATCGTCATAGGGCTGAGGTGGACGATCAAGGTAATCAGGGCCCTCGGGTCGTTTCTTCAGAATGGACCGGACTGGTTTGTACTCTGTTAGTGGGACGGCGATCCTGCCATGGTCGTAGTCAATGCAGGTTCTCTGTCCAGGGTCCACCAGCGACTTTTTGTACGCAATCATGTCGTTTAGCTCTTCCAGCTCACGCTTCTTCCTCGCCAGCTCGTCGTCCACGACTACGCCTCGTCTGGGCGGAGGGCTTAACTCCCTCCTTCTCTTGTAACTTTCCTCGCGCTTGTAACTTTCCTCGTGCTCTCTGCTGATCTTGCTCCTCTTCTTGACGCCTCTGTCTTTGCTTCTCTCCCGGCTCCTGCTGCGACTCCTGCTGGAGCTTTTGCTTCGGCTCTTAGTGCGGCTCCTAGTGAGCCTGTTTGATCTCTCTCGGCTTCGGCTTTGCCTGTACCTGCTGCTTTTACGGTCACGGTCAATGCTGGGGCTGCGTCTCTTTTTGATGATACGTCCAAAGTGGTCTCTGGGCGGACTCCTGCTCCTACTTCTGCTTCTACTCCTACCTCTGCTCCTACTCAGGCTCCTGCTCCTACTTCTGCCGTATCTACGCCGAGTGGCACCGTTATCCCTTCTGCCGATATTGGTCTTGCTGTCCTGCGTTCTAAGATTTTTCACCACCGCCTTCAGCTTGTCTGTCTCGGGTTTTTCTTTCCTGAAACGTCAGAGGTAAGTAAGACAATGAAACAGACAGGCTTATTAGAATAATTTCACAAAAATTGTATTTCTAAACATTCTCAGGGCTCGACATTAAGGCTTGTCCGCTTGTCCGGGACAAGTGGATTTTTTTGAAGGGCAAGTGGAAGAGAAATTGACTTGCCCCACTGGACAAGTTAAAACTCAAACTAAATAAAATGCCATGTTACTTCACGTTATGTGCCACTCATTACGTCTATTTTACCGATAAGGGACACGTTTGTTTCTACTGTTTCAACTGAATTGTATTAATGTTGATAGTGTTTGGATGCCTTCAACGGTTTGTTCGAATTCTGCATTAGCAAAACACAAAAAAAAATAATTATAAAATGATAAATCTTTACCCGGACAAGTGACTTTTGTGCATGGACAAGTGAAACTTAAATGTACTTGTCCAAAGGACAAGTGCCTCGAAAAGTTAATGTCGAGCCCTGCATTCTGTATAGATACCAATGTGTCATTGAGTCAGGTTACATATAGTCGCTGTCGGGGAGAAAACTTGTACCTCCAATATTTCATCATTTTAAATGATTTTTTTCATAAATCAATGGTATTGGTTAACCTAATCTACTTGCCCAAAGTCAATTTTAACTGCCCCTTTACAAAAAGCGAGATGCAGCTTGCTGCATTACCCAGCATTTGATTTCTGAATGAAGACGTTTCTTTGAAAAAAAAATAAAAAAAAAAATCACTTTCCTCTGCCTTGGACTTGAACTTGCGGCAAACATCGACATCCTTTACTGCCATCCAAGAAAACTCCTTCTTCCAGGAAGCATGAAACTGTCTTTTGCTGGTACGCCGCCATCATCATCCTTCTTTTCTTCTAACAAGACAGCCGCAAGTCACGTGTCACTAGCGCCAAATTAATTCTTGATTGGCCAATAGGGTGGGGTACCGAAACCCGGTTCCACAATACTATGGTATTGTTGTTTATTGTTGCAAGTTATTGTAAGACCTGAAAAAATTTATTCTGTTTTTGCATATCTGTTTGCTTTGTAATATGATTTTGTGAAATACGGGCAGGACCAAATAATCTGTTTGCTTCCGCCTGCTCCTTCTCGAACTAATCCGTTTTTATTTTTTGGTTTTTTTGTTAAATTTGATGGTTCGATTGTTTGTTGTTTTAATTTCTTTTTTGTTTTGTATTCTTTTGCAACATTGTTGATTGTACGAGATAAATAATAAAAGTTACCGTAAATGTAGGCTACTTTTAAAATGCCATATTTTCCCTCTGGGCTCACCAAAACACACGTAAAAGCCTTTCTTTGATGTCATTTTCCCGTTCTTCAAGAATCGGTTTAGGAATCAGAGTCGTTTTACAAGTACCGGGTCGGCATCGGAATTTTAAAAAGCAAAACGATACCCAACCCTATTGGCCGACAAGGCAAGTGGGTAGTTCCATTTCCTTGTCCAACGTGGCGTTTCATTTGCCCCGGGCAACCCTTAGATCAAGATCAATTACCAAAAGATGACTTGTTTTTATTCCTCTTTTAAGTCATCTTCAGCATGGGTTCCTAAACGTATGAGCACCACTGTATCATAACAGTGACGGGGCCATTTCGTCTGAGGTAAATAGCTCAATACAATGTTTTCAAATTAGCGGGTTTTTCCTAATTTCCTGCAGAACGACGGTTTTAAAGATGCATGTTTTAACCTGACAGCGACGATATGTAACCTAGTAATTTACTGATCTGTATTTGCATATAAAGGGGTAAATGTTTGAATTATATAAGAGCAAGACTTTCTGGAAACCTATTAGACCATCCGGTTCTTTACATGGGATTATTTATTTTTTGCACACCTGATTGTGTTCCAACATAACGTAAAGAAATAGAAGAATTACTCACTCAGGGTCTTCTGAAGCTTTCGCCAGCTTGATGGTCATCTACCAAAGATGAGGCATATGAGACCGAGTTAGAGAAAGAATGAGCTCTGCCGACATCTACAGCTTAATAATATGTTAAATGACAGAACTGGTAACAGAAACTGGTAAATATGTTTGAAGGTCACAGTTTCTTAGACTTTAGAAGCAACGTAAAGCTATACACTAGACCCTAAAATCATTCTGTAATATGCTTTATCCTTTAAAGAAATCACGCGGAAGTTTATATTTAATTATATTTAAACACTAAGAGCAACATGCTACAGCTTTTATATTATAATATAATAATAATATTAATAATAAGCTTTATTTGTATAGCACCTTTCATACACAGCTCAATGTGCTTTACATTTGGAACATTTAACACAATAATAGAGTAATAATAATAATAATAATAATACATTTTGAGGCTAACGCAGCAAGTTGTTTCAGTAGTTTTGCTAACAAATGCGTATATATATGCTAAGCTTGCTTTTAATATTGTTAAAAGCAAGAGTGGAAAAGTCCATACAAATAACTGTCTTCGCAATGTGATGACTCTGTAATAACTATCATTTTACATATTTATTAAGTCCAGATAAAGTGGATCAAAAAATGAATTAACATCAAAAACAGAAGCTCCTCAATGCTTCTCACCTCCTAACTGTATAAAATAAATCCAGCCCTCCTCACCTTTCCTTTGCTCGCCCCGACACCGCCCAATTTCCGAACGGGAAGAAAAACGCTCTCGGTGAAACGTTTTATCCTGATGGCCTGGTTCCCCCCCTCTGCTGTTTCATGCTTGGAGAAAACAATAATAGACATTTTCTTACACAAGATACAATGCTGTTATATAAAAACCAGTACACCAAAACAGGTATCATACTAAACAGATGCTGCAACTATAAAGGACTGAATGTGGCCAGACATGAGCGTCTGGCTGATCTGGTTGCTAACGACTTGCAAAAGATCAACTATGGACACGATGACACGATAACAAGATCTTCCAGCACACCATCATAACACATCTGACAGGGACTACTTCAGAAACATCCCAAATACTCCTGACATAGTGATGGTAAGTGAGGTTATGAAGTCTGTGTGTATCTGTGAGGTTATGAAGTCTGCGTGTATCTGTGAGGTTATGAAGTCTGCGTGTATCTGTGAGGTTATGAAGTCTGTGTGTATCTGTGAGGTTATGAAGTCTGCGTGTATCTGTGAGGTTATGAAGTCTGTGTGTATCTGTGAGGTTATGAAGTCTGTGTATCTGTGGAGTTATGAAGTCTGTGTGTATCTGTGAGGTTATGAAGTCTGTGTATCTGTGGAGTTATGAAGTCTGTGTGTATCTGTGAGGTTATGAAGTCTGTGTGTATCTGAGAGGTTATGAAGTCTGTGTGTATCTGTGAGGTTATGAAGTCTGTGTGTATCTGTGAGGTTATGAAGTCTGCGTGTATCTGTGAGGTTATGAAGTCTGCATGTATCTGTGAGGTTATGAAGTCTGTATGTATCTGTGAGGTTATGAAGTCTGTGTGTATCTGTGAGGTTATGAAGTCTGTGTGTATCTGTGAGGTTATGAAGTCTGTGTGTATCTGTGGAGTTATGAAGTCTGCGTGTATCTGTGAGGTTATGAAGTCTGTGTGTATCTGTGGAGTTATGAAGTCTGCGTGTATCTGTGAGGTTATGAAGTCTGCATGTATCTGTGAGGTTATGAAGTCTGTATGTATCTGTGAGGTTATGAAGTCTGTGTGTATCTGTGAGGTGGGCTGCTGGTTTAATAAAAGCTGTTTATTAATCAAATAATTGATGCATCGAATCGTGGACGATGCTGCATCGATTATCGGCCGGGCCATAATCGATTATTTCTGTTTAATGTATTTAATGTATTTAATGTATTTAATGTCTGCCTAACGACCTTTCTGTTCACATATTCTGGTATGTTTTGCACATTCAGGAAGTGCCATGTCAAGGCCCTCCCCCCGGAGGAAATCAATGGAACGGCCGGAGCAAAGCCCAACGCGCCCAACTATGCGCGGCGTTACCCCTGGCATCTCGCTACAGTGAGCCGTACCTGGCGGTGAGCCGTACCTAGCGGTGAGCCGTACCTAGCGGTGAGCCGTACCTAGCGGTGAGCCGTACCTGGCGGTGAGCCGTACCTGGCGGTGAGCCGTACCTAGCGGTGAGCCCTACCTGGCGGTGAGCCGTACCTGGCGGTGAGCCCTACCTGGCGGTGCTTCGTACCTAGCGGTGCGCCGTACCTAGCGGTGCTTCGTACCTAGCGGTGAGCCCTACCTAGCGGTGAGCCGTACCTAGCGGTGCTTCGTACCTGGCGGTGAGCCGTACCTAGCGGTGCTTCGTACCTAGCGGTGAGCCGTACCTAGCGGTGAGCCGTACCTAGCGGTGCGCCCTACCTAGCGGTGAGCCCCTACCTAGCGGTGAGCCCCTACCTGGCGGTGAGCCGTACCTGGCGGTGAGCCGTACCTAGCGGTGCGCCCTACCTAGCGGTGAGCCGTACCTAGCGGTGCGCCGTACCTAGCGGTGCTTCGCCCTACCTAGCGGTGAGCCCTACCTAGCGGTGAGCCCTACCTAGCGGTGAGCCGTACCTAGCGGTGAGCCCTACCTAGCGGTGAGCCGTACCTGGCGGTGAGCCCTACCTAGCGGTGAGCCGTACCTGGCGGTGCGCCCTACCTAGCGGTGAGCCCTACCTAGCGGTGAGCCCTACCTAGCGGTGAGCCGTACCTAGCGGTGAGCCGTACCTAGCGGTGAGCCGTACCTAGCGGTGAGCGTTATCATGCGTAGGCTTCTTAACTTAAGAGAGAACTTGCACACAGCTGGTGCAACAGGCTGCTGGACATTTATGCAACATTTTTAATAAGATAATGCCTCATTTGCATATTTAAACATAGCATTTCAGAAAACTTGTAATACAAAAACAACTGTCTTAATGCCAGTAATCAACTGGGGAGGTTTGATGCTAATCCTAAACCTCCTGCAATCAGAATAATGTCCAATTAAAAGGGACGAGGAAGATAAGAAGACTCACCGGGACGACGCTGAACTCGACCTTCTCGTTCAGCTCCAGTTTCTTCTTCTCGATCACCTCCGACATGTGGAAGTAGAGTTGAGGGTTCTGGGCGCACTTGATGAGCCCCGAGTCCTCCATGAACTCGATCACGATGCCCTGGAGGGAGGGAGGGAGGGAGAGAGAGACAGAGAGAGACAGAGAGAGAGACAGAGAGAGACAGAGAGAGAGACAGAGAGCGACAGAGAGAGAGAGACAGAGACAGAGAGAGCGAGAGAGACAGACAGAGAGCGACAGAGAGCGAGAGACAGAGAGAGAGAGAGACAGAGAGAGAGAGAGACAGAGAGCGAGAGACAGAGAGAGCGAGAGACAGAGAGAGCGAGAGAGAGACAGAGCGAGAGACAGAGAGAGCGAGAGACAGAGAGAGAGAGAGAGACAGAGAGAGAGAGACAGAGAGAGACAGAGAGAGCGAGAGACAGAGAGAGAGAGAGAGACAGAGAGAGAGACAGAGAGAGAGAGAGAGACAGAGAGAGCGAGAGAGAGAGAGAGCGAGAGAGAGAGAGAGAGAGAGAGAGAGAGAGACAGAGAGAGAGAGAGAGAGACAGAGAAAGCGAGAGAGAGACAGAGAGAGCGAGAGAGAGAGAGAGAGACAGAGAGAGAGACAGAGAGAGAGCGAGGGAGAGAGAGCGCGAGAGAGAGAGAGAGAGAGAGAGAGACAGAGAAAGCGAGAGAGAGACAGAGAGAGACAGAGAGAGCGAGAGAGAGACAGAGAGAGAGAGACACAGAGAGAGAGCGAGGGAGAGAGAGCGAGAGACAGAGAGCGCGAGAGAGAGAGACAGAGACAGAGAGAGACCGAGAGACAGAGAGCGAGAGAGAGACAGAGAGAGCGAGAGAGAGAGAGAGAGAGACAGAGAGAGAGACAGAGAGACCGACACACACATAACACACACACGTATGTACATAAGTTAGTAAATAAGTACATAAATAAGTACATAAATAAGTACATAAGTACATAAGTGAGTAAATAAGTACATAAGTGAGTAAATAAGTACATAAATAAGTAAATAAGTACATAAGTAAATAAGTACATAAGTGAGTAAATAAGTACATGAGTAAATAAGTACATAAATACATAAGTGAGTAAATAAGTACATAAGTACATAAATAAGTAAGTAAATAAGTAAGTAAATAAGTACATAAGTGAGTAAATAAGTACATAAATAAGTAAATAAGTACATGAGTAAATAAGTACATAAATAAGTAAGTAAATAACTAGATAAGTAAATAAGTACATAAATAAGTAAATAAGTACATGAGTAAATAAGTACATAAATAAGTAAATAAGTACATAAGTACATAAATAAGTACATAAGTGAGTAAATAAGTACATAAATAAGTAAATAAGTACATGAGTAAATAAGTACATAAGTGAGTAAATAAGTACATAAGTACATAAATAAGTAAGTAAAGTGTATCTTTTCACAGATAACAACCCAAAGTGTTTCCGTGTAAAAGGAGACCAGAGACATTACGTCAACCCTAACCCTTCTCTAACTGAAGTCCTGGTGGAATAAAGTCTTCAACTGCTTTTTAAAAGAATCAACGTGAGTACGTGACTCAGACTTCCAGCGTACTCAGAGTAACGTGAGCAGAGAGTTTGGAAGTCTTACGTGTCGTCGTTGTTCGGTGGACTCTTCGAAGGAGGCGGGGAGGATTTCCACAAAGGTCGCTCGTTCCTCTTTGGTCTCCTGATTGGTGGCGATGTTGAAACGCACCTTCAAAAGACCAGACACACCTCAAATTAAACATCTCAACTTCCTGAAGCTGCTAATCTTAAGCTATGTTCCTCCTCTCATTCCCCCTGCTCTGGTGTTCCCCCTCTCATTCCCCCTGCTCTGGTGTTCCCCCTCTCATTCCCCCCTCTCATTCCCCCCTCTCATTTCCCCCCCTCTCATTCCCCCTGCTCTGGTGTTCCCCCTCTCATTCCCCCCTCTCGTTCCCCCCTCTCATTCCCCCTGCTCTGGCGTTTCCCCCTCTCATTCCCCCCTGCTCTGGTGTTCCCCCCTCTCATTCCCCCTGCTCTGGTGTCTCCCCCCTCTCATTCCCCCTGCTCTGGTGTCTCCCCCCCCTCTCATTCCCCCTGCTCTGGTGTTCCCCCCTCTCATTCCCCCTGCTCTGGTGTTTCCCCCTCTCATTCCCCCCTGCTCTGTTGTCTCCCCCTCTCGTTCCCCCTGCTCTGGTGTTTCCCTCTCATTCCCCCTGCTCTGGTGTTTCCCCTCTCATTCCCCTGCTCTGTTGTCTCCCTCTCATTCCCCCTGCTCTGGTGTCTCCCCTCCCTCATTCCCTGCTCTGGTGTCTCCCTCTCATTCCCCCTGCTCTGGTGTCTCCCCTCTCATTCCCCCTGCTCTGGCTTGCTCTCCCTCATTCCCCCTGCTCTGTTGTCTCCCTCCCATTCCCCCTGCTCTGGTGTCTTCCCTCTCATTCCCTCCTGCTCTGGCGTCCCCCTCTCATTCCCCCTGCTCTGGTGTCTCCCCTCCCTCATTCCCCCTGCTCTGGTGTTTCCTCTCATTCTCCTGCTCTGGTGTCTCCCTCCATCCCCCTGCTCTGGTGCTTCTCTCATTCCCCCTGCTCTGGTGTCTCCCCCCTCTCATTCCCCCTGCTCTGGTGTCTCCCCTCTCTGGTGTTTCCCCTCTCATTCCCCCTGCTCTGTTGTCTCCCCCTCTCGTTCCCCCCTGCTCTGGTGTTTCCCCCCTCTCATTCCCCCTGCTCTGTTGTCTCCCCCTCTCATTCCCCCCTGCTCTGTTGTCTCCCCCCTCTCATTCCCCCTGCTCTGTTGTCTCCCCCTCTCATTCCCCCCTGCTCTGGTGTTTCCCCTCTCTGGTGTTTCCCCTCTCATTCCCACTGCTCTGGTGTTCCCCCCTCTCGTTCCCCCTGCTCTGGTGTTCCCCCTCTCATTCCCCCTGCTCTGGTGTTTCCCCCTCTCATTCCCCCTGCTCTGGTGTTCCCCCCTCTCATTCCCCCTGCTCTGGTGTTCCCCCCTCTCATTCCCCCTGCTCTGGTGTCCCCCTCTCATTCCCCCTGCTCTGGTGTTCCCCCCCTCTCATTCCCCCTGCTCTGGTGTCTCCCCCTCTCATTCCTCCTGCTCTGTTGTCTCCCCCTCTCATTCCTCCTACTGTGGTGTTTTGGTTTAAAAAGGACTATCTTCTGCTACGGTTCCCAGCGATGGGGACTTGAGTCTGAGACTCGGACTCGAGTCGCACTTAAGTCGCACAAACAGCTGACTTCAGACTCGACTCTGACTCGAGCTTCGAGACTCGTCAACAACCTGTTTTCATGCAATTATTGCTTTTTAAATCTTAATTTATTCATGTATTTCTTTTATTGGCGCATATACGTTGGGGAAACGTATGACGAGCTGCATGTCCCCTTCCCTTTGCCATGATGTAACGCATGTGTTATGTGCCCTCACTCACACATCAACAAATACATTGCCGATGGCGACACCAAGTCCTCCTGGAGCTGTTCCTGTTGTCATTAGTTTAGCTCTCAATAACTTGGTAAACAGAGGCAGTCAGAGAACAGCTACAGGCAGGGTGGCACCAAGATACATGATGATGGATCAACAATGTTGAACTTCATCAGGCATCTCCAAACGCTCCCAGATAGGTCAGACACTCACACACTAATGTGAAAGAGACGTTACAGTTAGCATATATCACCACAGGTAACAAGCTAACCATCGCTAAGTGTTGTATATACACATAGGGCTGGGCGATATGGAGAAAATCAAATATCAGGATATTTTTGACCAAGTACCTCGATACAGCAACGATACTGTAGTGTTGACTATTGGTGCTTTCACTAAATATTTACACAATGAGATTTTAGATCAATAATCATCATAATGTGGATATAATGACTAAGTGGGTAAAGGTAAATAATAGAACAGCTACAGCAGTCTGGTCAGTTCAGAGCATTACATCACTTTACTGTAATACAGCCCATGTATTATGTGTATGTATGTAGTATGGTGTATATAATATCCATATATTGCTCAGCTCTCTATATACACATCTCTGACCTGGTCTCCGTCCAGCATGGTGGAGGTGCTCAGCAGGTCGTCGGGGCCAAAGCGAAGCTGCTTCTGTTGTCCGTCGACCGTCATCACCAGCCGCCCCGTCTCCACAGCAGACTGCTCCTTCTTCACCTCCTCCTCTTCCTCCTTCTCTTTCTTCACCACCACCTTTCCCTCCAGTCCTCCGGCAGCCTTTCCTCTCTCCTCCGGTGTCTCCTCCGCGTCCCTTTTCACCTGCAGGAGAAAACAAATGTTGCAGTTATGGATGGTGTGTGTGTGTCTCTGTGTGTGTCTGTGTGTCTGTGTATGTCTGTGTGTGTGGGTGTCTGTGTGTGTGTCTGTCTGTATGGGTGTGTATGTCGGTGTGTGTCTGTGTGTGTGTCTGTGTGTGTTGCTGTGTGTCTGTGTGTATGTATGTCTGTCTGTCTGTGTGTGTGTGTGTGTGTGTGTGTGTGTCTGTGTGTGTGTGTGTGTGTGTGTGTGTGTGTGTGTGTCTGTCTCTGTGTGTGTGTCTGTGTGTCTGTCTCTGTGTGTGTGTCTCTGTGTGTGTGTGTCTGTGTATGTCTGTGTGTGTGTGTGTCTGTGTGTGTCTGTGTGTGTGTGTGTGTGTGTGTGTGTGTGTGTGTGTGTGTGTGTGTGTCTGTGTGTGTGTCTGTGTGTGTGTGTCTGTGTGTCTGTGTGTGTGTGTCTGTGTGTGTATAGCATCAACAACATCGAAAAAAGTGACAGAAACCTTTTTTTAAAAATAAAAAAATAAAAATAAATGCATAAATAAATGACAAAAACCATCAACAAAAAACCCGACATGAATGCATGAACCTGTTGATAGTTCTCAGCTTTTTCCTGTTCTTACCTGTGCAGCTGGGTGGACGCTGTCCTCCGGCTCCTTCTTGATCTCTTTTCGGGGATATTTGGAGACGGCTTTGAGGACGGTGCCTTCGAAGCGCTCCTTGCTGAGCTCGTCCTGCGAGTCGGGGTTTCTGATCATGAAGCCGAGCGGCGTCCACTGTACAACCACAGACAACCACAGACAACCGTCACAAACACGTCACAATATTATCGGATTATTCTGGATCTATCTGGTTTTATAGTTTATTCTTACTGATGTTTAATATGTTTGAGTGTGTGTGTGTGTGTGTGTGTGTCTGTGTGTGTCTGTCTGTGTGTGAGTGAGTCTGTGTGTGTGTGTCAGTGTCTGTATGTGTGTGTGTGTGTCTGTCTGTGAGTGAGTGTGTCTGTGTGTGTGTGTGTGTGTGTGTGTGTGTGTGTGTGTGTGAGTGAGTGTGTGTGTGTGTGTGTCTGTCTGTCTGTGTGTGAGTGTGTGTGTGAGTGAGTGAGTGAGTGTGTCTGTGTGTGTGTGTCTGTCTGTGAGTGAGTGTGTCTGTGTGTGTGTGTGTGTGTGTGTGTCTGTCTGTGAGTGTGTGTGTTCCACGTAGGGTAACTACTGTGGCAGAGTTTACAGGATCAACATTTAGGTTTTTTCATACTTGCCCGAAGTCCATTTTTACTGTCTGGCCCCTATATTGTGTATATATATATATATATATATACATACATACATACATACATACATACATACATACACACAATGTTGGGGAAAACATTTGAAAGAATTGTCCAAAAAATGTCAAAAGAGCTTTTAAATATCGCGGAAAATCCGCAGAAATAAACGTATCTAAAACAAACAAAAACCAACTTAGTTCCTGATTGGCCGACGATGACGTCATTAATGATACGACAAATCAACGAATGAACTATGAAGTCAAATCTTTTGTGGGAAACGTAAAGGCGCCGACACACCAACCCGATAACCGTCCGTCTGACAGTCTGGGAGGTCGCTGACTCGAGTCTGGTCGGTGTGCTCCGTGCCATCGTCTATCGGAGGAGCCGTCGGCCTTCATTTGGGCTGATTGGACATGTATAATCAGGGGGGGCGGGCACTGCCAGCAGTCAGACTCAATGACCCATCTGATTGGTGGAGAGCTAACCAGGAAACGGGGAGCAGGATGAGCGTGACTAGAGTCTCTCAACATCTGATGAAGATCTTCTAAACTGACCTTTGTTGATCTGAAATGAAGACAGATTCAGCAGCTGCACGGCCTGTTTCTCTCTTCAGATGTTTCC
>NC_135877.1:23282163-23284663 GCF_031162955.1 Sander vitreus | reverse complement strand
GCATTTATTTAATCCTAAAAAGTACAAGTAATGTAAGACCTTTGTAAATAAAACTACTTTTAAGGCTTTATTTAGTAGGAAACTAAATGTATACTACTACAAAGAGCTGTTCCTCTGCCCTAGAGCTGCTCTGGTACCTCCTGACATGTCCAGCCCAGTCTACGCTGAGACCTGATACCACATCACGTAGCTCTGCTGCCTGTTCTGATTCACCTAGGATACAGATAACCTAGGGTACAGGTAACCTAGGGTACAGGTAACCTAGGGTACAGGTAACCTAGGGTACAGGTCTGATTGTTGTCTGGGTGTCAGCAGACGCGTGTGTTGGTGGTCTTACCCCGATGAAAGAGATGATCCCCGTTGATCTGCCTGGAGGAGGCCTGAAGACACAAACACACAGCTGGTCAACATCTGGACAACTGACATGTCACCGTTCACCGCTGAGGTTTCTCTCTCCTGGCGGGAAACTGGACAACTGTCCTACCGGCTGACGTTCATCATCATCACGACGACAACTGTCCTACCGGCTGACGTTCATCACGACGACAACTGTCCTACCGGCTGACGTTCATCATGGCGACAACTGTCCTACGGCTGGCGTTCATCATCATCACGACGACAACTGTCCTACGGCTGACGTTCATCATCATCATCACGACGACAACTGTCCTACCGGCTGACGTTCATCACGACGACAACTGTCCTACCGGCTGACGTTTATCACGACGACAACTGTCCTACCGGCTGACGTTCATCATCATCACGACGACAACTGTCCTACCGGCTGACGTTCATCACGACGACAACTGTCCTACCGGCTGACGTTCATCACCACGACAACTGTCCTACCGGCTGACGTTCATCATCATCACGACGACAACTGTCCTACCGGCTGACGTTCATCACGACGACAACTGTCCTACCGGCTGACGTTCATCATCATCATCACGACGACAACTGTCCTACCGGCTGACGTTAATCATCATCACGACGACAACTGTCCTACCGGCTGGCGTTCATCACGACGACAACTGTCCTACCGCTGACGCTCATCACGACGACAACTGTCCCTACCGGCTGACGTTCATCATCATCACGACGACAACTGTCCCTACCGGCTGGCGTTCATCATCATCATGACGACAACTGTCCTACCGGCTGACGTTCATCATCATCACGACGACAACTGTCCTACCGGCTGACGTTCATCATCATCATCACGACGACAACTGTCCTACCGGCTGGCGTTCATCATCATCATCACGACGACAACTGTCCTACCGGCTGACGTTCATCATCATCATGACGACGACAACTGTCCTACCGGCTGACGTTCATCACGACGACAACTGTCCTACCGGCTGACGTTCATCACGACGACAACTGTCCTACCGGCTGACGTTCATCATCATCATCACGACGACAACTGTCCTACCGGCTGACGTTAATCACGACGACAACTGTCCTACCGGCTGACGTTCATCACGACGACAACTGTCCTACCGGCTGACGTTCATCACGACGACAACTGTCCTACCGGCTGACGTTCATCATCATCATCACGACGACAACTGTCCTACCGCTGACGCTCATCACGACGACAACTGTCCTACCGGCTGACGCTTTCATCATCATCACGACGACAACTGTCCTACCGGCTGACGTTCATCATCATCACGACGACAACTGTCCTACCGGCTGACGTTCATCATCATCACGACGACAACTGTCCTACCGGCTGACGTTCATCATCATCACGACGACAACTGTCCTACCGGCTGACGTTCATCATCATCATCACGACGACAACTGTCCTACCGGCTGACGTTAATCACGACGACAACTGTCCTACCGGCTGACGTTCATCATCATCACGACGACAACTGTCCTACCGGCTGACGTTCATCATCATCACGACGACAACTGTCCTACCGGCTGACGTTCATCATCATCACGACGACAACTGTCCTACCGGCTGACGTTCATCATCATCATCACGACGACAACTGTCCTACCGGCTGACGTTCATCACAATGGTTGGAAAAAAGTCAAAAAAAAAGTCAAAAGCAGGAAGAAATCTCTCTCCCTCTCTCTCCCCCGTCTGTCTCTCCCCCCTCCCTCTCTCCCCCCCTCTCTGTCTGTCTCTCTCTCTCTCCCTCTCTCTCCCTCTCTCTCCTCCCTCTCTGTCTGTCTCTCTCTCCCCCTCCCTCTCTGTCTGTCTCTCTCTCCCTCCCTCTCTACCTCTCTCCAATGGTGACGTCATTTCTGATACGATGATGAACGATATTTCCTCTCAGAATTATTTCATATTCATAATGTGAAGGGGAACTCTTTCCCTGTAAAAAGACTCACTTATCAAAGGTGCGTTTTCCCAGCAGGCCGAGTGCTCTGGCCGTGTCCGGTTTAGGTTTAGGTTTAGGTGTGGGGGCGGCCGGTGGTTCAGCAGCAGGAGGTTTAGTGGCGGCCGGCTCCTCTGACGAGGATTTAGTTTCGCCCGCGG
>NC_135877.1:23264663-23277163 GCF_031162955.1 Sander vitreus | reverse complement strand
GTGTGTGTGTGTGTGTGTGTGTGTGTCTGTGTGTGTGTGTGTGTGTGTGTGTGTGTGTGTGTGTCTGTGTGTGTGTGTGTGTGTGTGTCTCTGTGTGTGTGTGTGTGTGTGTGTGTGTGTGTGTGTGTGTGTGTGTGTCTGTGTGTGTGTGTGTGTGTGTGTCTCTGTGTGTGTCTGTGTGTGTGTGTCTGTGTGTGTGTCTGTGTGTGTGTGTGTGTGTGTGTCTGTGTGTGTGTCTGTGTGTGTGTGTGTGTCTGTGTGTGTGTGTGTGTGTGTGTCTGTGTGTGTGTGTGTGTCTGTGTGTGTCTGTGTGTGTGTGTGTGTCTGTGTGTGTGTGTGTGTGTGTGTGTGTCTGTGTGTGTGTCTGTGTGTGTGTGTGTGTGTCTGTGTGTGTGTGTGTGTGTCTGTGTGTGTGTGTGTGTGTGTCTGTGTGTGTGTCTGTGTGTGTGTGTGTCTGTGTGTGTGTCTGTGTGTGTGTGTGTGTGTGTGTGTGTGTGTGTGTCTGTGTGTGTGTGTGTGTGTCTGTGTGTGTGTGTCTGTGTGTGTGTGTGTGTGTGTGTGTGTGTCTGTGTGTGTCTCTGTGTGTGTGTATGTGTGTGTGTGTCTGTGTGTGTGTCTGTGTGTGTGTGTGTGTCTGTGTGTGTGTGTGTCTGTGTGTGTGTGTGTGTGTGTGTGTGTGTGTGTGTGTGTGTGTGTCTGTGTGTGTGTGTCTGTGTGTGTGTCTGTGTGTGTGTGTGTGTGTCTGTGTGTGTGTGTGTGTGTGTCTGTGTGTGTGTGTGTGTGTGTGTGTGTGTGTGTGTGTGTGTCTGTGTGTGTGTGTGTGTGTGTGTGTGTCTGTGTGTGTGTGTGTCTGTGTGTGTGTGTGTGTCTGTGTGTGTGTGTGTGTGTGTGTGTCTGTGTGTGTGTCTGTATGTGTGTGTGTGTCTGTGTGTGTGTCTGTGTGTGTGTGTGTGTGTGTGTGTGTCTGTGTGTGTGTCTGTGTGTGTGTCTGTGTGTGTGTGTGTCTGTGTGTGTGTCTGTGTGTGTGTGTGTCTGTGTGTGTGTCTGTGTGTGTGTGTGTGTGTCTGTGTGTGTCTGTATTTGTGTGTGTCTGTGTCTCTCTGTGTGTCTGTATTTGTGTGTGTCTGTGTGTCTCTGTATTTGTGTGTGTCTTTGTGTGTGTCTGTGTGTCTCTGTGTGTGTCTGTATTTGTGTGTGTCTGTGTGTCTCTGTATTTGTGTGTGTCTGTGTGTGTGTGTGTGTCTGTGTGTGTGTCTGTATTTGTTTGTGTATCTCTGTGTGTCTGTATTTGTGTCTCTGTGTGTCTGTATTTGTGTGTGTGTCTTTGTGTGTCTCTGTGTGTGTCTGTATTTGTGTGTGTGTCTCTGTGTGTGTCTGTATTTGTGTGTGTGTCTTTGTGTGTCTCTGTGTGTGTCTGTATTTGTGTGTGTCTGTGTGTCTCTGTGTGTGTCTGTATTTGTGTGTGTGTGTTTGTGTGTCTGTGTGTGTGTCTGTCTCTGTATTTGTGTGTGTGTCTTTGTGTGTCTTTGTGTGTCTCTGTATTTGTGTATGTGTCTTTGTGTGTCTCTGTGTGTGTCTGTATTTGTGTGTGTCTGTGTGTGTCTCTGTGTGTCTGTATTTGTGTGTGTGTCTGTATTTGTCTCTGTATTTGTGTGTGTGTCTCTGTGTGTACCTCAACATCTGTACAGAAGTACAGGAGTAAATGTAGTTACATCCAGCTCTGAATGTAACCATGACTCAGCGTTACAGAAATGACGAGTCGTCCTGCAGCGTAGCAGAAAAAGCTTTTTATTTAGTTTGCTGGCTGAAGTCGCGCGACTCCAACAGAAAGAACATCAACAATATGAATATAGGATCTCTCAAAATTACAGGAACATCATTCATCTCCTGCAGAACAAAACCCAAAAATCTCACCCTAACGTCCTTTTTTATTTCAGACGGAAAACAGAGTCGAGTAAGCGTAATAATTGGTGGATCGATGTGTTATTGCAGCGATGCTTCAGACTTGAACCCTCAGAATCAGTTTCTTCTGATGCACGGAGACAAAGATCCCCGTCTACAACGATGTAAAAAACAACTCAGAGAGGCATTTCTTAATAGTTTCTACAAGTGAAGGCGACCTCCATCGTGTAAATGTAAATGAATCAAAGGCAGAAGGTGTGATGGAAAATAGGGGTGTGCAAAAAAAATAATAATACATCGCTTCACATTCATATCGCGATTCAAGCTCTAGGGATTGAAAATCCATTCATATTTTTTAATAACAAAAAATATTTTTTTTTATTGTATGCCTATTGCAATCACATAGGAAAAGTAACTACATTTACATACTGTGAATTGATATTGAATCAGATCTTGAGCCTAAAAAATATCGATGATGGTGATATTTTCTGAATGGTGCACCCATACAACAAAGATTATATCTTTAAGGACTAACGCAGTACAACAGGTACAAAAACATGGACCACGTGGACTAAAAAAAGTCTCTGATGAATTATCCCTTCAACCCTGTTTATGTTTATGCAATCAAGCAGGAAACAAACAAACAAACAGACTTATGAAAACACAGGAGGAGAGAAACGGTTCTGGCTCGAAGGGGTACAGCTACGGCCGGAAGTTACGCACAATCTCACCAAGTCTCGGCTAACATAACATCATTTAAACACGTCAACACCCAGGAAACACGTTGTCACTGCCCGATGTGAGTTGCGCGTGCGTCACTTTGCGACAAGTAGCCTCCAAGATGCTAACGAGAGCCTTCTGTAATGTCTGAAGTAGCAACAAGATGCTAACGAGAGCCTTCTGTAATGTCTGAAGTAGCAACAAGATGCTAACGAGAGCCTTCTGTAATGTCTTTAGTAGCAACAAGATGCTAACGAGAGCCTTCTGTAATGTCTTTAGTAGCTACAAGATGCTAACGAGAGCCTTCTGTAATGTCTGAAGTAGCAACAAGATGCTAACGAGAGCCTTCTGTAATGTCTGAAGTAGCAACAAGATGCTAACGAGAGCCTTCTGTAATGTCTGAAGTAGCAACAAGATGCTAACGAGAGCCTTCTGTAATGTCTGAAGTAGCAACAAGATGCTAACGAGAGCCTTCTGTAATGTCTGAAGTAGCTACAAGATGCTAACGAGAGCCTTCTGTAATGTCTGAAGTAGCTACAAGATGCTAACGAGAGCCTTCTGTAATGTCTTTAGTAGCTACAAGATGCTAACGAGAGACTTCTGTAATGTCTGAAGTAGCTACAAGATGCTAACGAGAGCCTTCTGTAATGTCTTTAGTAGCTACAAGATGCTAACGAGAGCCTTCTGTAATGTCTTTAGTAGCTACAAGATGCTAACGAGAGCCTTCTGTAATGTCTTTAGTAGCTACAAGATGCTAACAAGAGCCTTCTGTAATGTCTTTAGTAGCTACAAGATGCTAACAAGAGCCTTCCGTAATGTCTGAAGTAGCTACAAAATGCTAACGAGAGACTTCTGTAATGTCTTTAGTAGCTACAAGATGCTAACAACAGACTTCTGTAATGTCTGAAGTAGCTACAAGATGCTAACGAGAGCCTTCTGTAATGTCTGAAGTAGCTACAAGATGCTAACGAGAGCCTTCTGTAATGTCTTTAGTAGCTACAAGATGCTAACGAGAGCCTTCTGTAATGTCTTTAGTAGCTACAAGATGCTAACGAGAGACTTCTGTAATGTCTGAAGTAGCTACAAGATGCTAACGAGAGCCTTCTGTAATGTCTGAAGTAGCTACAAAATGCTAACGAGAGCCTTCTGTAATGTCTGAAGTAGCTACAAGATGCTAATGAGAGCCTTCTGTAATGTCTGAAGTAGAAATGAACCTACATAACGAAGTTGGTTCACTGCTGGCTACAAGTTAGCAATCAAACACAACAAAGGCTGTCATTGGAACGGAGTTTTGAGCTAACGTTAGCAATTAGACAATCATAGATAGCTACAACATTTTGGAAATTATTTCCATCTTCTGTTATTGTTTGTAAAGAGAAAAGTTCATTTTATGGATTTCACAAATATCAGTATGACACGTTACGCCGTAAACCATTTAAATCTGAGCATGCACGACTCCCATCTGCCATGACTCCCATCTGCTCTGACTCCCATCTGCTATGACTCCCATCTGCCCTGACTCCCATCTGCCCTGACTCCCATCTGCCCTGACTCCCATCTGCCCTGACTCCCATCTGCCATGACTCCCATCTGCCATGACTCCCATCTGCCCTGCCCCCCATCTGCCATGACTCCCATCTGCCCTGCCCCCCATCTGCCCTGCCCCCCATCTGCCCTGACTCCCATCTGCCCTGACTCCCATCTGCCCTGACTCCCATCTGACTCCCATCTGCCCTGACTCCCATCTGCCCTGACTCCCATCTGCTCTGACTCCCATCTGCCATGACTCCCATCTGCCATGACTCCCATCTGCCATGACTCCCATCTGCTATGACTCCCATCTGCTCTGACTCCCATCTGCCCTGACTCCCATCTGCCCTGACTCCCATCTGCCCTGACTCACATCTGCTATGACTCCCATCTGCTATGACTCCCATCTGCCATGACTCCCATCTGCTCTGACTCCCATCTGCCATGACTCCCATCTGCCATGACTCCCATCTGCCCTGACTCCCATCTGCCATGACTCCCATCTGCCCTGACTCCCATCTGCCATGACTCCCATCTGCCCTGACTCCCATCTGCTATGACTCTCATCTGCTCTGACTCCCATCTGCTATGACTCCCATCTGCCCTGACTCCCATCAGGCAGTGACAACGTGTGCATTCCTCGGGGGTGTTGTAACCCAACCACCATCTTTTTCAGAAACGTACCGAGTAGTTTTGGTGTCTAAACGTTAACAGTTGTTTTGTACAGAAACCGAACATGCTTCTTGTTTAGCTTCAGTTTTTTAGGATAACCATCCCATCTCTCTTTCTTCCATGTTGTTTCCTTCTCATTAAACAGTTCCTTTCTTCTGTCCCCTTTTTCATAGACTTTATAGACAGACTTTATATTTTCTAAAACATAACTGTTGTTTCGGTGTCTAACGTTAACGGTCGTTGCCGTAGCTGTATCCCTTCGAGCCTTAACCGTGACATACAGGAAGTGTGAAAGCGAATACAGCTGTGTTTGGGATGGGGGGGGTCTCTGGTCCGTCCTAATGTTCTCGGCGAGGGGGGGTGAGGGGGCGGGGCCTCTGCTGCGTGCGTTCAGTCGAAGGGGCTGAAGTCTCTCTCCAGGTTCTCTGACTCGTCGTCGTCGGAGAAGAAGTCGTCCTCGTCGATGTCGTCTTCGTCGTAGTCTTCGTGCCACTCGGGGACGTACTCTTCGTCGTACTCATCATCCTCGTCCTCCGCCTCCTCGCCGCCCTCCTCGCCAGCGTAGTTGTTGTTGTCCGAGTCGCCGGACTCCGACGCACGCTCAGCCTTCGCCCTGACAACGGAGAAGACATACAGTACATATCGTTTATATATATGTGTGTGTCTTTGTGCATCTGTGTGTGTGTTTGTGTGTGTGTGTGTCTTTGTGTACGTTTGTGTATCTGTGTGTATGTGTATCTGTGTGTGTGTGTGTGTTTGTGTATCTGTGTGTCTGTATCTGTGTGTGTGTGTGTGTGTGTATCAGTGTGTGTGTGTGTGTATCAGTGTGTGTGTGTGTGTGTGTATCAGTGTGTGTGTGTGTGTGTGTGTGTATCAGAGTGTGTGTGTGTGTGTGTGTGTGTGTGTGTGTGTGTGTGTGTGTGTGTGTATCTGTGTGTGTGTGTGTGTGTGTCTGTGTGTGTGTCTGTGTATCTGTGTGTATCTGTGTGTGTGTGCATCTTTGTGTGTGTTTGTGTGTGTGTATCTATGTGTGTGTTTGTGTGAGTGTGTTTGTGTGTGTGTGCATCTGTGTGTGTGTGCATCTGTGTGTGTGTGTGTGTGTGTGTGTGTGTGTGTGTGTGTGTGTGTGTGTGTGTGTGTGTGTGTGTGTGTGTGTATGTGTGTGTGTGTATCTGTGTGTGTGTGTGTGTGTGTGTATCTGTGTGTGTGTGTGTGTATCTGTGTGTGTCTTTGTGCATCTGTGTGTGTGTTTGTGTGTGTGTGCATCTGTGTGTATCTGTGTGTGTGTGCATCTTTGTGTGTGTTTGTGTGTGTGTATCTATGTGTGTGCATCTGTGTGTGTGTGTGTGTATCTGTGTGTGTGTGTGTGTATCTGTGTGTGTGTGTATCTGTGTGTGTGTGTATCAGTGTGTGTGTGTGTGTGTGTGTGTATCTGTGTGTGTGTGTATCTGTGTGTGTGTGTGTGTCTGTGTGTGTGTGTGTGTATCTGTGTGTATCTGTGTGTGTATGTGTGTGTGTGTGTGTATCTGTGTGTATCTGTGTGTGTGTGTGTGTATCTGTGTGTATCTGTGTGTGTGTGTGTGTATGTGTGTATCTGTGTGTGTGTGTGTGTGTGTGTGTGTGTGTGTATCTGTGTGTGTGTCTGTGTGTGTGTGTGTGTGTGTGTATCTGTATGTGTGTGTATCTGTGTGTGTGTGTGTGTGTGTGTGTGTGTGTGTGTGTGTGTATGTGTGTGTGTATCTGTGTGTGTGTGTGTGTGTATGTGTGTGTGTGTGTGTGTGTGTGTGTGTGTGTGTGTGTGTGTGTAATGCTGAATATATTCCCCCCCGCATGGATGTTCCTCACAAACTTACAAAAGGGGTTCTCCATCTTTTGGACGTAAACTGATTTCATTTAGAAATGGTACTCACACTTTGTTGGTGTCGGTGTTGTTGGACAGGTTGCAGGCCTGAGTGGATTCTGGATCCTGGCCGCTCTTAGACTGATAGCCCACCCTGAAGTCCTGGATCACACACACACACACACACACACACACACACACACACACACACACACACACACAGTTAACATTGTAACTGGTATGACTGCATGATACTGGGAGTAATGGGAGGAAACAGTCATGTCTCCTACACGATTTGTCCTCTTTTTGAAGTCTTTTTGTCGCATTTTTCTCACATTTCTAACGCTGGGACTGTCTCCAAATACAAATACAGGTTCCCTACAGGTCTCCTACAGGTCCCCTACATGTCCCCTACAGGTCTCCTACAGGTCCCCTACATGTCCCCTACATGTCCCCTACAGGTCAAATACAGGTCTCCTACAGGTCCCCTACAGGTCCCCTACAGGTCTCCTACATGTCCCCTACAGGTCTCCTACATGTCCCCTACAGGTCAAATACAGGTCAAATACAGGTCCCCTACAGGTCCAATACAGGTCTCCTACAGGTCTCCTACATGTCCCCTACAGGTCTCCTACAGGTCAAATACAGGTCCCCTACATGTCCCCTACAGGTCCCCTACAGGTATACTATATGTCCCCTACAGGTATACTACATGTCCCCTACAGGTCCCCTACATGTCCCCTACAGGTCTCCTACATGTCAAATACAGGTCCCCTACATGTCCCCTACAGATCTCCTACAGGTCCCCTACAGGTCCCCTACAGGTCCCCTACAGGTCCCCTACAGGTCCCCTACAGATCAAATACAGGTCCCCTACAGGTCTCCTACAGGTCAAATACAGGTCCCCTACAGGTCTCCTACAGGTCCCCTACAGGTCTCCTACATGTCCCCTACAGGTCTCCTACAGGTCCCCTACAGGTCTGGGTTTTGGGTACCTGGGTGGAGTGCTGCAGGATGGCCAGCAGGCGTTCCTGGATGCGTCGGATCAGTTCCAGTCCGGTGTTGAGGTGTTCAGGTTTCAGCAGACGGACACACGACGCCAGGTCCGTGCACTGCAGCAGCGTCTCCTCTGGGGACGCAGAACAGCAAAATGTAACTAAGTACATGTACTCCAGTACTGTACTTCAGTACCACATGTTGAGGTACTTGTACTTTACTTGAGTCTTTTCTTTTCATGCTACTTTCTACTTCTACTCCACTACATTAATCTGTTCCAGCTTTAGTTACTAGTTACTTTAGTTACTCCACTACATTCATCTGTTACAGCTTTAGTTACTAGTTACTTTAGTTACTAGTTACTTTAGTTACTCCACTACAGCTCTGTTACTAGTTACTTTAGTTACTAGTTACTTTAGTTACTCCACTACATTCATCTGTTACAGCTTTAGTTAGTAGTTACTTTAGTTACTCCACTACATTCATCTGTTCCAGCTTTAGTTACTAGTTACTTTAGTTACTAGTTACTTTAGTTACTCCACTACATTCATCTGTTACAGCTTTAGTTACTAGTTACTTTAGTTACTAGTTACTTTAGTTACTCCACTACATTCATCTGTTACAGCTTTAGTTACTAGTTACTTTAGTTACTAGTTACTTTAGTTACTCCGCTACATTCATCTGTTTCAGCTTTAGTTACTAGTTACTTTAGTTACTAGTTACTTTAGTTACATGTAGTTTATAACATCTGATGTTTTATTCTAAAGTAAACTAGCCAACAATATAACGACTACAAGTCAGCTGAGAGGATCAGACCATTAAACACACACACACACACACACACACACACACACACACACACACACACACACACACACACACACACACACACACACACGCACGCACACACACACACGCACACACACTACAATGTTTTAATACTTTAACTGAGTATGTTAACAGTGTGGTATTACTACTTTTACTGCAGTAATCTGGATACTTTAGGGAGTCTCACCCAGCAGGATCTGCAGAGCGTTGGTGTGCAGGTCCAGAGCCTCCGTCTGCTGCTCCATCACGTCCATCTTCTCCGTCTCCTGGTTGTAGTAGCTGTAGACGCACGAGTAGGCCAGCACCTGCAGACACAGAAAACACATTTACACCTGCAGACACAGAGCAGGGCACAGAAAACACAATTACACCTGCAGACACAGAGCAGGGCAGAGAAACACATTTACACCTGCAGACACAGAGCAGGGAACAGAAACCCATATACACCTGCAGACACAGAGCAGGGCACAGAAACCCATTTACACCTGCAGACACAGAGCAGGGCAGAGAAACACATTTATACCTGCAGACACAGAGCAGGGCTGAGAAACCCATTTATACCTGCAGACACAGAGCAGGGCTGAAAAAACACATTTACACCTGCAGACACAGAGCAGGGCTGAGAAACCCATTTATACCTGCAGACACAAAGCAGGGCAGAGAAAACACATTTACACCTGCAGACACAGAGCAGGGCAGAGAAAACACATTTAGACCTGCAGACACAGAGCAGGGCAGAGAAAACACATTTAGACCTGCAGACACAGAGCAGGGCAGAGAAACCCATATACACCTGCAGACAGCAGAGATGTGTCATCACGTTAATATGGAACCCACTGCAGTTCTAGGTAAGACCCGCCTTTCAATAGCATTCACGCGCTACGATTGGTCAGGTGTCCATGCTCGCGCGAGGTAACGTAACCTGATTTGTTCAGGTTCTAATCACCGACCAATCAGCTATCCTAATCTTAGTCTCTTCTAGTCAGAGCCTCCTCCACAGCTCTGTGGAGGAGGCTCTGACTAGTCCACACAGCATTCCTGGTTTATTGGCATTTCTTTAAACCAATCACAATCATCGTGGGCGGGGCTAAGCTCCGGACAGAGCCACGGTGCCTCTGCTAAATAGTCTCAGGAAGGAGCTTGTTTTGGTGGAACATGTGGACGTTAAGAAGTAGTTTTAGTCAGAGGGACAGATAGTCTAGCTAGCTGTCTGGATTTACCCTGAGACACACACACACACAGAGACACACACACACACACACACACACACAGAGACACACACACACACACACACACACAGAGAGAGACACACACACACAGACACGCATGCGCGCACACACACACAGGCGATGACGATGGCGGTGGCGTTACCTTGCGCCCCTGAGCGAGGACTTTACAGGCGTCGATGACGAAGGTCAGAGACTTCATCTGCAGAGCTTCGTTGATGGACGCCACTTTGTTCTCCAGGTTGATGGCGAAGTCCTGCAACAGAAACAGACTCGCTGAGACGCAAGAAACAGACTCGCCAGAAACAGACTCACTGAGACGCCAGAAACAGACTCACTGAGACTCACTGAGACGCCAGAAACAGACTCACTGAGACGCCAGAAACAGACTCGCCAGAAACAGACTCACTGAGACGCCAGAAACAGACTCACTGAGACGCCAGAAACAGACTCGCCAGAAACAGACTCACTGAGACGCCAGAAACAGACTCACTGAGACGCCAGAAACAGACTCGCTGAGACGCCAGAAACAGACTCGCTGAGACGCCAGAAACAGACTCACTGAGACTCGCTGAGACGCCAGAAACAGACTCACTGAGACGCCAGAAACAGACTCGCTGAGACGCCAGAAACAGACTCGCCAGAAACAGACTCACTGAGACGCCAGAAACAGACTCACTGAGACGCCAGAAACAGACTCGCCAGAAACAGACTCGCTGAGACGCACAGACTCGCCAGAAACAGACTCGCTGAGACGCCAGAAACAGACTCACTGAGACTCGCTGAGACGCCAGAAACAGACTCGCTGAGACGCCAGAAACAGACTCACTGAGACTCGCTGAGACGCCAGAAACAGACTCACTGAGACACCAGAAACAGACTCGCTGAGACGCCGGAAACAAACTCGCTGAGACTCACTGAGACGCCTGAAACAGACTCACTGAGACGCCAGAAACAGACTCGCTGAGACGCCAGAAAACAGACTCGCTGAGACGCCAGAAACAGACTCACTGAGACGCCAGAAACAGACTCACTGAGACTCGCTGAGACGCCTGAAACAGACTCGCTGAGACTCGCTGAGACGCCAGAAACAGACTCGCTGAGACTCGCTGAGACGCCAGAAACAGACTCGCTGAGACGCCAGAAACAGACTCGCTGAGACGCCAGAAACAGACTCACTGAGACTCACTGAGACGCCAGAAACAGACTCACTGAGACGCCAGAAACAGACTCACTGAGACTCGCTGAGACGCCTGAAACAGACTCGCTGAGACGCCAGAAACAGACTCGCTGAGACGCCTGAAACAGACTCGCTGAGACGCCTGAAACAGACTCGCTGAGACGCCTGAAACAGACTCGCTGAGACTCGCTGAGACGCCTGAAACAGACTCGCTGAGACGCCTGAAACAGACTCGCTGAGACGCCTGAAACAGACTCGCTGAGACTCGCTGAGACGCCTGAAACAGACTCATTGAGACTCGCTGAGACGCCAGAAACAGACTCACTGAGACTCGCTGAGACGCCAGAAAACAGACTCACTGAGACGCCAGAAACAGACTCGCTGAGACGCCAGAAACAGACTCGCTGAGATGCCTGAAACAGACTCACTGAGACGCCAGAAACAGACTCGCTGAGACTCGCTGAGACGCCAGAAACAGACTCGCTGAGACTCACTGAGACGCCAGAAACAGACTCGCTGAGACGCCGGAAACAGACTCGCTGAGTCACATGATGTACGTGTCCAGTTAAATACACTTCCTGTTTAGATCTGCTGACTATAAAGAGCTAACCGCCGGTCTAGCGGCTTCAAAATAAAAGTCCTCCAGAAAATGTATAGTTAAAGTCCTCCAACATACGAGTTAGAGTTGTTCAGCAGCTTCACAATAAAAGCCTCTGTCTGTTGCACAATAAAAGCCTCTGTCTCTTTCCCAATAAAAGTCTCTGTCTGTTTCACAATAAAAGCCTCTGTCTCTTTCACAATAAAAGCCTCTGTCTGTCTCTTTCACAATAAAAGCCTCTGTCTCTTTCACAATAAAAGCTTCTGTCTCTTTCACAATAAAAGCTTCTGTCTCTTTCACAATAAAAGCTTCTGTCTCTTTCACAATAAAAGCTTCTGTCTCTTTCACAATAAAAGCTTCTGTCTCTTTCACAATAAAAGCCTGTGGTCTGCGGAGGACAGAAGTCGTACCTTGGCCTGGTGGTGGAAGGTGCATCGCTCGTTATAATCCTGGAACTTCTTTTCCTGCCGCGCTGCTTTGCTCACCTGCAGAAACAACAGGACACATTTAAAAACACAGGCACACACACACACACACACACACACACACACACACACACACACACACACAGATCGTGTAGCAGCGTGTGAACCAACCATGGCGGAGCAGTTGTAGTAATCTTTGTGTGTTGGTTTCCATGGTTTCAGACAGCGCCAGCAGAAGCCGTGGTTACACTTGGCACAGGTCATACTGAGGACAGAGAGAAAAACTCATCATCATCATCTTCCTCTTCCTCTGTTACAGGTGTTTTATTTTAAACAACATACCAAAAGCGTGTGTGTGTGTGTCTGTGTCTCTGTGTTAGTGTGTGTGTCTCTGTGTGTGTGTGTGTGTGTGTGTGTGTGTCTCTGTGTGTGTGTGTGTGTGTCTCTGTGTGTGTGTCTGTGTCTCTCTGTGTGTGTGTGTGTGTGTGTGTGTGTGTGTGTGTGTGTGTGTCTGTGTGTGTGTGTGTGTGTGTTTGTGTCTCTGTGTGTGTGTGTGTCTCTCTGTGTGTGTGTCTGTGTGTGT
>NC_135877.1:23244663-23249663 GCF_031162955.1 Sander vitreus | reverse complement strand
GCTGTTGAGCTGCAGCAGGATGAACATCTGCAGCGTGGAGACGTGCAGCGTCCAGCAGCCGAACTGCAGCTCAGCGTGACCCAGCCACGTCCACTGGAGACGCCGGGGCTTAGAGTGGCTCAGACCGTACATGGACTGACCTGAGAGACACACACACACACACACACACACAGACACACACACAGACACACACAGAGAGACAGACACACACACACACACACACACACACACAGACACAGACACACACACACACACACACACACACAGAGACAGATACACAGAGAGAGACAGACACACACACACAGAGACAGACACACACAGAGACAGACACACACAGAGACAGACAGACACACACAGACAGACACACACAGAGACAGACACACACAGAGACAGACACACACACAGACACACACAGACAGACAGAGACACACAGACACACACACACAGAGAGACAGACACACACACACACACAGACAGATACACACACACAGACAGACAGAGACACACAGACACACACACACAGAGAGACAGACACACACACACACACACACACACAGACACACACAGAAAAACACACACACAAAGACACACGCACATTCAAACACAGAAACAGACAGACACACACACAGAGACAGACACACACAGAGACAGACACACACAGAGACAGACACACAGACAGACACACACAGACACAGAGACATGATCATTTTAGAAACAAAAAGTCTGAATATCTGAGAAACGGTGCCACTGTTCTCAGCGTGTACTGACTGTGCGTGTAGAACTGGGTGAACTGGTTCAGGTAGGAGCACAGCTCAGCTGGAAAGTGGTTTGCGGGTTCTTCCAGGAAGCAGAGCGAGGACACGGCCCAGCAGCGGGGAGACAGAACCAGAACCTGGACCTCCGCCTCCTCCTCGGTCTCGGCCCACTCCTCCTCCATCATCTACGGGAACAACAGAAGGACAAACTCAGACACCTTTAAACCACAAACCTGGTTAAAGAGGTGAAGATATACGGGACTTTGGTTAACCCTCTGAGGTCTGAGGGCATTCTTACACATCTTCTTAAAGTCACCTTTTTAGGGTATTTGCATGAAACGGATCCCAATGTGTTCAACATCAAAATGTTCAGACCAAACTCAGCTTTCAGCACAGTAAGACCCAAATCTGTCCCAATGTGTAAAGACATCATTTGGCACTGAAGCTTAAACGTCAGCTTCCGATTCGGTATGTCAAATGGGCCAAAATGAAGGCCGACGACTCCTCCGACGGACGACGGCATCGAACAGACGCGAGTCACGACCTCGCCAGACTGCCAGACGGACGATAATCGGCTCGGTGTGTCTCGGACTTTAGACCCTGACCTGGTCTTGCTCCTGCAGGCAGCCAGAGATATGTCCTGTATTAAAGGCGTGTTGTGTGTTCTAGACCCTGACCTGAGATATGTCCTGTATTAAAGGCGTGTTGTGTGTTCTAGACCCTGACCTGAGATATGTCCTGTATTAAAGGTGTGTTCTAGACCCTGACCTGAGATATGTCCTGTATTAAAGGCGTGTTCTAGACCCTGACCTGAGATATGTCCTGTATTAAAGGCGTGTTCTAGACCCTGACCTGAGATATGTCCTGTATTAAAGGCGTGTTCTAGACCCTGACCTGAGATATGTCCTGTATTAAAGGCGTGTTCTAGACCCTGACCTGAGATATGTCCTGTATTAAAGGTGTGTTGTGTGTTCTAGACCCTGACCTGAGATATGTCCTGTATTAAAGGTGTGTTGTGTGTTCTAGACCCTGACCTGAGATATGTCCTGTATTAAAGGCGTGTTGTGTGTTCTAGACCCTGACCTGAGATATGTCCTGTATTAAAGGTGTGTTCTAGACCCTGACCTGAGATATGTCCTGTATTAAAGGCGTGTTGTGTGTTCTAGACCCTGACCTGAGATATGTCCTGTATTAAAGGCGTGTTGTGTGTTCTAGACCCTGACCTGAGGTATGTCCTGTATTAAAGGCGCGTTGTGTGTTCTAGACCCTGACCTGAGATATGTCCTGTATTAAAGGCGTGTTGTGTGTTCTAGACCCTGACCTGAGATATGTCCTGTATTAAAGGCGTGTTCTAGACCCTGACCTGAGATATGTCCTGTATTAAAGGCGTGTTGTGTGTTCTAGACCCTGACCTGAGATATGTCCTGTATTAAAGGCGTGTTGTGTGTTCTAGACCCTGACCTGAGATATGTCCTGTATTAAAGGCGTGTTGTGTGTTCTAGACCCTGACCTGAGATATGTCCTGTATTAAAGGCGTGTTGTGTGTTCTAGACCCTGACCTGAGATATGTCCTGTATTAAAGGCGTGTGTGTTCTAGACCCTGACCTGAGATATGTCCTGTATTAAAGGCGTGTGTGTTCTAGACCCTGACCTGAGATATGTCCTGTATTAAAGGCGTGTTGTGTGTTCTAGACCCTGACCTGAGATATGTCCTGTATTAAAGGCGTGTTGTGTGTTCTAGACCCTGACCTGAGATATGTCCTGTATTAAAGGCGGGTTGTGTGTTCTAGACCCTGACCTGAGATATGTCCTGTATTAAAGGCGTGTGTTCTAGACCCTGACCTGAGATATGTCCTGTATTAAAGGCGTGTTGTGTGTTCTAGACCCTGACCTGAGATATGTCCTGTATTAAAGGCGTGTTGTGTGTTCTAGACCCTGACCTGAGATATGTCCTGTATTAAAGGCGTGTTCTAGACCCTGACCTGAGATATGTCCTGTATTAAAGGCTGTGTTCTAGACCCTGACCTGAGATATGTCCTGTATTAAAGGCGTGTTCTAGACCCTGACCTGAGATATGTCCTGTATTAAAGGCGTGTTCTAGACCCTGACCTGAGATATGTCCTGTATTAAAGGCGTGTTGTGTGTTCTAGACCCTGACCTGAGATATGTCCTGTATTAAAGGCGTGTTGTGTGTTCTAGACCCTGACCTGAGATATGTCCTGTATTAAAGGCGTGTTCTAGACCCTGACCTGAGATATGTCCTGTATTAAAGGCGTGTTCTAGACCCTGACCTGAGATATGTCCTGTATTAAAGGCGTGTGTGTTCTAGACCCTGACCTGAGATATGTCCTGTATTAAAGGCGTGTTCTAGACCCTGACCTGAGATATGTCCTGTATTAAAGGCGTGTTGTGTGTTCTAGACCCTGACCTGAGATATGTCCTGTATTAAAGGTGTGTTCTAGACCCCTGACCTGAGATATGTCCTGTATTAAAGGGCGTGTTCTAGACCCTGACCTGAGATATGTCCTGTATTAAAGGCGTGTTGTGTGTTCTAGACCCTGACCTGAGATATGTCCTGTATTAAAGGCGTGTTCTAGACCCTGACCTGAGATATGTCCTGTATTAAAGGCGTGTTCTAGACCCTGACCTGAGATATGTCCTGTATTAAAGGGTGTGTTCTAGACCCTGACCTGAGATATGTCCTGTATTAAAAGGCGTGTTGTGTGTTCTAGACCCTGACCTGAGATATGTCCTGTATTAAAGGCGTGTTCTAGACCCTGACCTGAGATATGTCCTGTATTAAAGGCGTGTTCTAGACCCTGACCTGAGATATGTCCTGTATTAAAGGCGTGTTCTAGACCCTGACCTGAGATATGTCCTGTATTAAAGGCGTGTTGTGTGTTCTAGACCCTGACCTGAGATATGTCCTGTATTAAAGGTGTGTTCTAGACACTGACCTGAGATATGTCCTGTATTAAAGGCGTGTTCTAGACCCTGACCTGAGATATGTCCTGTATTAAAGGCGTGTTGTGTGTTCTAGACCCTGACCTGAGATATGTCCTGTATTAAAGGTGTGTTCTAGACCCTGACCTGAGACATGTCCTGTATTAAAGGCGTGTTGTGTGTTCTAGACCCTGACCTGAGATATGTCCTGTATTAAAGGCGTGTTGTGTGTTCTAGACCCTGACCTGAGATATGTCCTGTATTAAAGGTGTGTTCTAGACCCTGACCTGAGATATGTCCTGTATTAAAGGTGTGTTCTAGACCCTGACCTGAGATATGTCTTGTATTAAAGGTGTGTTCTAGACCCTGACCTGAGATATGTCCTGTATTAAAGGCGTGTTGTGTGTTCTAGACCCTGACCTGAGATATGTCCTGTATTAAAGGTGTGTTCTAGACCCTGACCTGAGATATGTCCTGTATTAAAGGCGTGTTGTGTGTTCTAGACCCTGACCTGAGATATGTCCTGTATTAAAGGCGTGTTGTGTGTTCTAGACCCTGACCTGAGATATGTCCTGTATTAAAGGCGTGTTGTGTGTTCTAGACCCTGACCTGAGATATGTCCTGTATTAAAGGCGTGTTGTGTGTTCTAGACCCTGACCTGAGATATGTCCTGTATTAAAGGCTTGTTTTGTGTTCCAGACCCTGACCTGAGATATGTCCTGTATTAAAGGCGTGTTGTGTGTTCTAGACCCTGACCTGAGATATGTCCTGTATTAAAGGTGTGTGTTCTAGACCCTGACCTGAGATATGTCCTGTATTAAAGGCGTGTTCTAGACCCTGACCTGAGATATGTCCTGTATTAAAGGCGTGTTGTGTGTTCTAGACCCTGACCTGGTCGTGCTCCTGCAGGCAGCGGTCCAGCTGCTGCAGGCGGTACAGGTGGAACTCCTGCTGCAGCTCTGCCGACTCGCTCAGGTTCTTCAGCATCTGCTGAGGGAAGCGACTCGGGAAGCAGCTGCCGATGTGATCGATCACGGCGCTCTCCAACCACACGTTCCCCTGAGCCAGCAGACGGTCACCCAAGTAGTACCTGCAGATGTATGGATTTTATCATGCTAAGAGAGAGGGGAAGATAGAGAGAAAGAGAGAGAGAGACAGAGAGGGAGAGAGACAGACAGACAGACAGAGAGGGAGGGAGAGCGACAGACAGAGACACAGACAGACAGAGAGAGAAACAGAGAGAGAGAGCGAGACAGACAGACAGAGAGGGAGGGAGAGAGACAGACAGACAGACAGAGAAAG
>NC_135877.1:23222163-23232163 GCF_031162955.1 Sander vitreus | reverse complement strand
AGGAGAGTTAGAGACTAGAACCGCCTAGCAGCCAATCACAGGAGAGTTAGAGACTAGAACCGCCTAGCAGCCAATCACAGGAGGGCTTTATTACCACTTCTTTTTCTTATAATATTTCGACTTTATTCTTGAAATATGATGAATTCTTGATTGAATTCTTGTGAGTTTGTCGTGTACCTCTCTGTCGCTGATGAAGGCCGTCATGGAGGACAGGCAGGGCTCGATGCTCTCGTGCCACGGCAGCACGTCCTCCTCGTAGTTGTCCAGGAACTTGTTCAGGATCCTGAGAGAGACAAACAGCCAATCAGACGAGCAGGGAGACAAACAGCCAATCAGACGAGCAGTGTGTGTGTCTCTGTGTGTGTGTGTCTCTGTGTGTGTCTCTGTGTGCATGTCTGTGTATGTCTATGTCTCTGTGTGTGTGTGTCTCTGTGTTTGTCTGTGTGTGTGTCTCTGTGTGTGTGTCTCTGTGTGCATGTCTGTGTGTGTGTGTCTGTGTCTGTGTGTGTGTGTGTGTGTGTGTGTGTGTGTGTCTGTGTGTGTGTGTGTGTGTGTCTGTGTGTGTGTGTGTGTCTGTGTGTGTGTGTCTGTGTGTGTGTGTGTGTGTCTCTGTGTGTGTGTGTGTGTGTGTGTCTCTGTGTGTGTGTCTGTGCGTGCGTGTGTGTCTGTGCGTGCGTGTGTGTCTGTGCGTGCGTGTGTGTCTGTGCGTGTGTGTCTGTGCGTGTGTGTCTGTGCGTGTGTGTCTGTGCGTGTGTCGACGCAGTAAGCAGGCTGAATAAAGAAGAGGAAACCTTCCCACAATACAAGTCAAGGGAGACGTCTCTATCATCACCACCACCATGGGGGTCAAAGGTCACAGTACCTGAGGTCACCACCACCATGGGGGTCAAAGGTCACAGTACCTGAGGTCACCACCACCATGGGGGTCAAAGGTCACAGTACCTGAGGATGGAGAGCTGGACGGCCCGGTCTGCTCGGTGCTGCTCTATCAGACGAACCAGATCCTGATACGTGTCTCGACTGTGGGTCACCTGAACAAACAATCAGCAGTTTTTGGGAGAATTCTGTGTGTGTGTGTCTCTCTGTGTGTGTGTCTCTGTGTGTGTGTGTGGCTTAGTGAAGAGGGAGACAGGTGTGAGTAGGAGGAGCAGAGTCATCTTGTACCTGGCTGCGTTGGTCCTCCAGCTGCGAGGCGTCGTCACACAGCAGCTGCTCCAGAGTCTGGATCACCTCTTTAGTGGCCGCCAGCTCCTTCAGACTCACCACCAACATCTGCAGCTCTGTGTCCTTAAAGTCCAGCTGCTCTCGACACTCTGAAGACAGACAGACAGGCAGGCAGACAGACAGACAGACAGACACACAGGTTAGCGCGCTCTCCCTCTCTCGCTATCCATCTCTCCCTCTCTCGCTATCCATCCCTCTGTATCCATCTCTCTCTCTCTCGCTATCCATCTCTCTGTATCCATCTCCCTCTCTCGCTATCCATCTCTCTGTATCCATCTCCCTCTCTCGCTATCCATCTCTCGCTATCCATCTCCCTCTCTCGCTATCCATCTCCCTCTCTCGCTATCCATCTCCCTCTCTCGCTATCCATCTCCCTCTCTCGCTATCCGTCTCTCGCTATCCATCTCTCTGTATCCATCTCTCCCTCTCTCGCTATCCATCTCTCTGTATCCATCTCTCGCTATCCATCTCCCTCTCTCGCTATCCATCTCTCTGTATCCATCTCTCTGTATCCATCTCCCTCTCTCGCTATCCATCTCTCTGTATCCATCTCCCTCTCTCGCTATCCATCTCTCTGTATCCATCTCCCTCTCTCGCTATCCGTCTCTCGCTATCCATCTCTCTGTATCCATCTCCCTCTCTCGCTATCCATCCCTCTGTATCCATCTCTCTCCCTCCCTCCCTCTGTATCTCTCTCTCCTCTCCCTCTCTCACCTTTGCTCTCCAGCTTGTGCACCATGGAGATGTGGTTGAGTGCGATGATGGCGAGCATGGTCTCAGCTCTGGACAGAGTCAGACACTTCTTGAGGACGGCAGTGACGTCGGCGGCCACCAGCTGCTCCGCCAGGCTCTTGTGGTTGGAGATGAGCATGATGATGACGAGCAGGCCGTTACGCACCGACAGCATGCAGCTGCACAATCATCACAAACAGGAGGCAGAGCATCAGCACACTAGTCAGGGTACACTCACGATTCTCCAAGTTAGGATGACATTTAACGCAAACTGCACGACCATATAACAGAAGATCTGAGTGGGTTTAAAGCCTGAGAGAAGAAGGATTTACTGAGTAATGGTACATGTTTTATAATACTCACTTATGGCGCTTTTCCATCACGTGGTACCTGCTCGCCTCGCCTCTACTCGCCTTTTTTGGTTTTCCATTACGAAAAAAAGTCCCTGGTACCTGCTAACAGGTACTTTATGTAGTACCAGCTCAGTCGAGGTTCCCAGCGAGCTGAGGCGATACCAAAAGGTGACGTGAAAGCGACAGACGGGGGTGTCCTGAACAAACCTGCTATGTTTAAATAGTTCAGCCAGCTGTTTATTTCTGCTGCCTCCAGCTTCATCTGAAACTAAATGTGTCTTCTGACAACAACACACCTTCCACGTTCTGTGTCGCGTTAGGTCACCTCTTGTTTTCCAGTCCTGCGGAGGCTCCAGGCAGAGCTTTCTCCGTAGCCACGTACACACACACGGCCGGCTCGATGCACGCAGCAGCGCACAAGTATAAACATCAGGCCACTTACATCGGCTACGGAGAAAGCTCTGCCTGGAGCCTCCACAGAACTGGAAAACAAGCTCAAGTGGCCTGATGTTTATACGCTGGTGTTTGTGTTGAGCCGGCATATAACGACCAGCCACGCTGAGGCGGTACTAACATCTGCAACGGAAAACAGACGCACAGTGAGGAGAGGAGAGGCGAGGAGAGGAGAGACGAGGAGAGGAGAGGAGAGCAGGTACCATGTGATGGAAAAACGCCACTAAATTCATAAACCTGTAATGTTCTAACATCCAAGTTACAATAAACGGAGGAAATTGTAAAGTTACACACACACATAGACAGACACACACACACATAGACACACACAGACAGACACACACACACACACACGAGACACACACACCCACACACAGAGAGACACACACACCCACACACAGACAGACACACACACACACACAGAGACACACACACAGAGACACACACACACAGACACACACACATGAGACACTCACACACACACACACACACACAGAGACACACACACAGACACACACACATAGACAGACACACACCCACACACAGAGAGAGACACACACACACACACCCACACACAGAGAGAGACACACACACACACACACACACACACACACACACACACACACACACACACACACACACACACACACACACACACACACAGACAGACACACACACCCACACAGACAGACACACACACGAGACACACACACACCCACACACACGAGACACACACACCCACACACAGAGACACACACACCCACACACAGAGACAGACACACACACACACACAGAGACAGACACACACACGAGACACACACACACAGAGACAGACACACACACAGACACACACACATGAGACACTCACACACACACACACACAGAGACACACACACAGACACACACACATAGACAGACACACACACACACACACAGAGAGAGACACACACACACACACCCACACACACAGAGACACACACACACACACACACACACACACACACACACACACAGAGACAGACACACACACACACACACACAGAGAGACACACACCCACACAGAGACACACAGACACACCCACACAGAGACACTCACACCCACACACACACACACACCCACACAGAGACAGACACACACACCCACCCACACACACCCACACACACACAGAGAGACAGACACACACACACACACACACACACACACACACACACAGAGAGACACACACACAGAGACAGACACACACACACACACACAGAGACACACACACACAGAAAATTAACCGGATGTTTTATGTTGTTTCTGTGCTTGACTTCCTGTCCCACACTATCTGCTGTGTGCTGATTTGCTGCGGAGCTCTCTGGTCCGTAAAATAGAAGCTCAGCATATCAGCTCCAGAGGGCTGGGACCGCCAGAGCTGGGACGGAGTAGGGACGCAGACGTTCTGCAGTCAGTGGAAATACACACACTGACTTTAATGGAAACCTAATGACTCCGTCGACGCTCTGGAGCGGACGTTAAGAGTTACGCACCCAGTGGAAATTGGTGGTAAGCCCTTTCGCAAGAACGCGCACCAAAGTCCCGGAGTCTGTGAGGACTTTGGGATTGGGCCACTGTATGTGGCTGGATGTTTTGTGCAGCTGGGAGTTACCCTTTAGTCTGGAGCATGAGGTCGATGGCGGCGGGGATGGCTCCCAGCAGCCCCTTGGAGCCTTCGGGCGTGGCCGAGCCGATGCTGGCGAAGATCTCCAACATCATCTGAGTGCCGGACTCGGAGAGCGGGACGCTGCTGCCCACGCTGCGCAGGTCGTGTTTACTCGCTCCAGTGATGACCTTCAGAGTCTGAGAGGAAGTCACGAAGAGTCAGGGTTCACACGTTAAAGCAGTGACTGATGGGAACAACAATCAAAAGACACTGCTGAAGTTTGTGTGTGTGTGTCTGTCTGTGTGTGTCTATGTGTGTGTGTAGATTTCAGTAGACGTGAAGGAAAATGTCTCACTGCGAGCGCCAGCTGCTGGACGTGCGTTACGCTGGAGAACTCCTGCATGCAGGACAGCACGGCCTTGACTCCGCCCTCGGTGGCGAAGGAAACCCTCCACTCGTACTTCAGCATGAGGAGGTGAGTGAGTCTCAGCGTGCCGATCACCAGATCTCTGGAGGACGAGCCCAGCAACTCCACCAACAGCTTCAACACCTTGTCCCTGACACACACACAGAGACAGACACACACACAGACACACACACACACACACACACACACACACAGACAGACAGACACACACAGACACACGTTAATATCACACAACCACTCTGATTGCTAGATATCCCTCATTTGGGTTCCAATCAACCAGAGCAGGTTGTCCTCCCATCCAGGAATGCTGTGTGGACTAGTCAGACCCTCCTCCACAGCTCTGTGGAGGAGGGTCTGACTAGAAGAGACTAATGTCACATGAACACCACATGGATAATATGTGACTGCACGTTGGTCCACAAACGGTCACTTCTAAACATTTTAAATCATCTCAAGCAGCTGGGTTGAACTGGAACATTAATGGTGAAACACTCCCATTAACACGGCTACGCTTTGGTTTAAAAAGGCACATCTCCAGCTACGTTCCCCCTCTCATTCCTCCCTGCTCTGGTGTTCCCCCTCTCATTCCCCCTGCTCTGGTGTCTCCCCCCCCCTCTCATTCCCCCTGCTCTGGTGTTCCCCCCTCTCATTCCCCCTGCTCTGGTGTTCCCCCCTCTCATTCCCCCTGCTCTGGTGTTCCCCCCTCTCATTCCCCCTGCTCTGGTGTTCCCCCCTCTCATTCCCCCTGCTCTGGTGTTCCCCCTCTCATTCCCCCTGCTCTGGTGTTTCCCCTCTCATTCCCCCTGCTCTGGTGTTCCCCCCTCTCATTCCCCCCTGCTCTGGTGTTTCCCTCTCATTCCCCCTGCTCTGGTGTTTCCCCCTCTCATTCCCCCCTGCTCTGGTGTTTCCCCCTCTCATTCCCTCCCTGCTCTGGTGTTCCCCCCTCTCATGTTTTCTCCCCCTGCTCTGCACCCTCATCCCCCCTGCTCTGGTGTTTCCCCCTCTCATTCCCCCCTGCTCTGGTGTCCCCCCTCTCATTCCCCCTGCTCTGGTGTTCCCCCCTCTCATTCCCCCCTGCTCTGGTGTTCCCCCCTCTCATTCCCCCTGCTCTGGTGTCCCCCCCTCTCATTCCCCCCTGCTCTGGTGTTCCCCCACTCTCATTCCCCCCTGCTCTGGTGTTTCCCCCCTCTCATTCCCCCCCCTGCTCTGGTGTTCCCCCCCTCTCATTCCCCCCTGCTCTGGTGTTCCCCCCTCTCATTCCCCCCTGCTCTGGTGTTTCCCCCTCTCATTCCCCCTGCTCTGGCGTTCCCCACTCTCATTCCCCCCTGCTCTGACAATCCCCCCTCTCGTAGCCTGAAGGAGCTGTGGCTCGGTGTACTTCCCGTTTCTCACCGTATGGTCTGTGCTGAGTCGCTCCTCATGGAGTTCTTCTCCTGCGTGCCTTTCTCTTCCAGCAGCCGGTTGATGAAGAGGACCGCGGCCAGCTGCTCCGACCCCCCCGTGCCCCCCTTCCTCAGGATGTCCACCACCTCCCCCAGCTTCTCCAGCACCGTCTTCTTCCCCTGCACCCGTGGGGAGTTGAACACTGCAGACAGACACACATCAGCTTTAACCACGCAATGTTTACAGCACTTGTGACATTTTAAAGGTGCTGTAGGGAGGATTGTGAAGGTCCAGGACTTAGCTAAAGAATTTGAACTTCTCAGTCCCTCCCCCTTTTTCCGCTAAAGCCCAAAACGGTCTCCTAAGCCCCTCCCCCCACAAGGGAGAATGAATGCGTGTGCATGAGCAGTGATTGACATGCAGTTAGACACCCCCCCTGGCCCTGATTGGTCCATCTGAACAGTTAGACACCCCCCCCCTGGCCCTGATTGGTCCATCTGAACAGTTAGACACCCCCTGGCCCTGATTGGTCCATCTGAACAGTTAGACACCCCCCTGGCCCTGATTGGTCCATCTGAACAGTTAGACACCCCCCTGGCCCTGATTGGTCCATCTGAACAGTTAGACACCCCCTGGCCCTGATTGGTCCATCTGAACAGTTAGACACCCCCTGGCCCTGATTGGTCCATCTGAACAGTTAGACAGCCCCCCCCTGGCCCTGATTGGTCCATCTGAACAGTTAGACACCCCCCTGGCCCTGATTGGTCCATCTGAACAGTTAGACACCCCCCTGGCCCTGATTGGTCCATCTGAACAGTTAGACACACCCCCTGGCCCTGATTGGTCCATCTGAACAGTTAGACACCCCCCTGGCCCTGATTGGTCCATCTGAACAGTTAGACACGCCCCTGGCCCTGATTGGTCCATCTGAACAGTTAGACACGCCCCTGGCCCTGATTGGTCCATCTGAACAGTTAGACACCCCCCTGGCCCTGATTGGTCCATCTGAACAGGGCTCCAGGCTGTAGGTGGAGCCAGAGGAGCTGATTATTTTAATGACCTGCTTCCTGTAGTTCTACTGGAACATCGGGTCAGTTTCAGCAGATATGACAGAAAGGGAGTTTTAGAAGACTTACCTGCTGCAGCTTTAATTCAGACGAAATTGCCACATCACTATTTTATTTAATATATTTCAAAAAAAGCAGAAAAAATGTAAATTAAAGCGACACAAACGTGGAAAACGGCAGCAAAGCAGAAAGACCAGACAGACAGGATGCATCACACTTTTAAACCAACATGGGCGCGGCCACTCAAAGTAAACTAAAGGTCTGTGTATCACAGTCACCGTGTTTTACAGAAGGATGACTGACTCCCCACCCATATAATAAATATATAGAAATAAGGATGACTGACTCCCCACTCATATAATAAATATATAGAAATAAGGATGACTGACTCCCCACTCATATAATAAATATATAGAAATAACAGTAACAAATTGGTTAAAGGGGTGTTTAGACAGTACTGGTGGCAGTAAAAAGTGTTTAAAAAAAACCCTGTCTGTCTGCGTGTGTGCGTCTCTGTGTGTGTGTGTGTGTGTCTCTGTGTGTGTGTCTGTGTGTGTGTCTCTGTGCGTCTCTGTGTCTCTGTGTGTGTGTCTCTCTGTGTGTCTCTGTGTGTGTGTGTGTGCCTCTCTGTGTGTGTGTCTCTGTGTGCGTCTGTGTGTGTCTCTCTGTGCATCTCTGTGTGTGTGTGTGCGTCTCTGTGTGTGTGTCTCTGTGTGCGTCTGTGTGTGTGTGCGTCTGTGTGTGTGTGTGTGTGTGTCTGTGTGTGTGTGTGTGTGTGTGTGTGTGTGTGTGTGTGTGTGTGTGTGCGTGTGTGTGTGCGTCTCTGTGTGTGTGTGTGTCTCTCTGTGCGTCTCTGTGTGTGTGTGTGTGTCTGTCTGTGTGTGTGTCTCTGTGCGTCCCTGTGTGTGTGTGTGTGTCTGTCTGTGTGTGTGTCTCTGTGCGTCTCTGTGTGTGTGTGTGTGTGTGTGTGTCTCTCTGTGTTGGTGTTGACCCTGAAGGACAACAAGGGTTAATGGAGAACCTTTCATCTTGTCGTCCAGGTCGTCGGGGTATTTGCTGTCGTCCTCTGACGGAAGCTCGTTCTCCGTCTCCGGGCTGCCGCAGCCCGAGTCCACAACAGGAAGTTCCTTCTTGGCTTTCTTGGAGACGGAGCCCATCGCCGAGGAAGACGAGGTGGAGGCCGACGATGAAGACGACGAGTTCTGTCCTCCGCCTGCCAGGCCGGACGAACCCAGAGAGCTTTCAGCTGCAAAACAGACAAACAGTCAGACACAAGAAGACAACTACTGATTATATATTACAGACAGACTCAGACACACACAGACTGTCTGTCTGTCTGTGTGTCTGTCTGCCTGCCTGTCTGTTTCTCTGTCTGTATTTATTTATTTGTCTCTGTCTGTCTGTATTTGTGTCTGTCTGTCTGTATTTGTGTCTGTCTGTCTGTGTCTCTGCCTGTATGTCTGTATTTGTGTGTGTCTGCCTGTCTGCCTGCCTGTATTCGTGTCTGCCTGCCTGCCTGTCTGCCTGTCTGCCTGCCTGCCTCACCCAGCAGTTCCTGGTCCTCCAGACTGCCCCCCCCTCTCTTCAGGTAGTGTTTGGAGAAGGCGTGAGAACAGAGCAGGTCGCCCAGACACCACGACGGCAGCTTCTGCTTCAGGAAGTGAAGCAGCTTCTTCGCCACGTCTCCGGGGACGGACAGACCAATCAGAGACGAGTCGTCCAGCTCCGCCTCCTGCACCACAGAGACACACACGGATTTACAAACACATGCCAGTCACTTTTTGTGTGTGTGTGTGTCTCTGTGTGTGTGTGTGTGTCTGTGTCTCTGTGTGTGGGTGTCTCTGTGTGTGTGTCTGTGTCTCTGTGTGTGTGTGTGTGTGTGTCTGTGTCTCTGTGTGTGTGTCTGTGTGTGTCTGTGTCTCTGTGTGTCTGACCTGGTCGTCGAGGCTCTGCAGCAGCATGCTGTTGACTTCCTGCTGCTGTTTGATTTCCAGTTTCTTGATGAAGAAGAGGATCTCCCACCACTCGGCGCGACTCAGCGCGGGCGGCTCCAGGTGCAGACGCTCAGACAGGTACGGCAGCGAGTAGAGGCCACCGGGCGGCTTGGAGAAGAAGGTCTGACTCACTGGGGGGGGGGGGCAGAGTAACAAACGCTCAGGGACACACACCAGGGGACCTTTCAGGTCAGGGTCAGACTCTTCACTGATGCATCACGATTAGGGCTGGCTATCGTTGGGTGGGAATCACCAGACAATACGATATCATCACGATACTTATGTCACAATATTCTGCAGGGTTTCCCGCAGAAAGTGGGTTAGTTAAGGTGGGGGTGGCTACATTTAACAACACACACAAACACTGGCGCACACACCAGACGCCAGCCACCACGTCACTTCTGTTTACCGATAGCTAGCATTTAACTCAGGCTAATTAATTGGCTACTAAGTGGTGAATTTGGGCAGCCAGCCTCCCAAAAGAAAGCACAATGATATTAAATGTTAACCGATCATTAACCGTTGACCGACAAGCAGGTAACGGAGTCTCAGTTCACCGTCCGGGAGGCTCTGACACACGTTTCACACTCTGTCAGCAGACAGCTGTAGGCTTGTACTGGTTAATGTTCTGTGCGTTGTCACACACATGCAGCCACTTTCCCAAAACCGCTCGTGAGACTGACACAAGTCCACAGCGGCGTGTATGTCCGAGCCGGTCTCCGCC
>NC_135877.1:23209663-23212163 GCF_031162955.1 Sander vitreus | reverse complement strand
TGCTAGATTGGGAATGATTGAGATTTCTCTTGGCACAGCTACCAGAAGACTTCCAACTTTCAGACAGGTTGCTCACGTCACATCTACGTCTTCAAGCTCAGTTGGAGGCTGCTCAGTAACGCTCAGCCATCACCGGGAAAGAGACGTCACTGGTCTCCGTCCAGAGACACGGGGTCTGGTGGTCCATTATATATACTGTCTATGGTCTGGACCGGGAGACAGAGACCCAACGGGGTCTGCTGCTCCGTTATATACTGTCTATGGTCTGGACCGGGAGACAGAGACCCAACGGGGTCTGCTGCTCCATTATATATACTGTCTATGGTCTGGACCGGGAGACAGAGGGACCGGGATACAGAGACCCAACGGGGTCTGCTGCTCCATTATATACTGTCTATGGTCTGGACCGGGAGACAGAGACCCAACGGGGTCTGCTGCTCCGTTATATACTGTCTATGGTCTGGACCGGGAGACAGAGACCCAACGGGGTCTGCTGCTCCATTATATACTGTCTATGGTCTGGACCGGGAGACAGAGACCCAACGGGGTCTGCTGCTCCATTATATATACCGTCTATGGTCTGGACCAGGGAGACAGAGACCCAACGGGGTCTGCTGCTCCGTTATACTGTCTATGGTCTGACCGGGAGACAGAGACCCAACGGGGTCTGCTGCTCCATTATATACTGTCTATGGTCTGGACCGGGAGACAGAGACACGGGGTCTGCTGCTCCATTATATATAATGTCTATGGTCTGGACCGGGAGACAGAGACACGGGGTCTGCTGCTCCATTATATATAATGTCTATGGTCTGGACCGGGAGACAGAGACCCAACGGGCTGCTGCTCCATTATATATACCGTCTATGGTCTGGACCGGAGACAGAGACCCAACGGGGTCTGCTGCTCTATTATATACCGTCTATGGTCTGGACCGGGAGACAGAGACCCAACAGGGTCTGCTGCTCCATTATATATACTGTCTATGGTCTGGACCGGGAGACAGAGACCCAACGGGGTCTGCTGCTCCATTATATATACCGTCTATGGTCTGGACCAGGAGACAGAGACCCAACGGGGTCTGCTGCTCCGTTATATACCGTCTATGGTCTGGACCGGGAGACAGAGACCCAATGGGGTCTGGTGGTCCATTATATATACCGTCTATGGTCTGGACCGGGAGACAGAGACCCAACGGGGTCTGCTGCTCCGTTATATACTGTCTATGGTCTGACCGGAGACAGAGACCCCCCGGGGTCTGCTGCTCATTATACTGTCTATGGTCTGGACCGGGAGACAGAGACCCAACGGGGTCTGCTGCTCCATTATATATAATGTCTATGGTCTGGACCGGGAGACAGAGACCCAACGGGGTCTGCTGCTCCGTTATATACTGTCTATGGTCTGGACCGGGAGACAGAGACCCAACGGGGTCTGCTGCTCCATTATATACTGTCTATGGTCTGGACCGGGAGACAGAGACCCAACGGGGTCTGCTGCTCCATTATATATACCGTCTATGGTCTGGACCGGGAGACAGAGACCCAACGGGGTCTGCTGGTCCATTCTTATATACTGTCTATGGTCTGGACCGGGAGACAGAGACCCAACGGGGTCTGCTGCTCCATTATATATACCGTCTATGGTCTGGACCGGGAGACAGAGACCCAACGGGGTCTGCTGCTCCATTATATATACCGTCTATGGTCTGGACCGGGAGACAGAGACCCAACGGGGTCTGCTGCTCCATTATATATACCGTCTATGGTCTGGACCGGGAGACAGAGACCCAACGGGGTCTGGTGGTCCATTATATATACCGTCTATGGTCTGGACCGGGAGACAGAGACCCAACGGGGTCTGGTGGTCCATTATATATACCGTCTATGGTCTGGACCGGGAGACAGAGACCCAACGGGGTCTGGTGGTCCATTCTTATATAATGTCTATGGTCTGGACCGGGAGACAGAGACCCAACGGGGTCTGGTGGTCCATTCTTATATACGGTCTTAATATGAACGTGAACGTGTTCTTCATTCTTGATGATGTTGCAGGTTGTATTATTTTGCAACAGCATGGTCTTATTTCAAAGGAGACATACAGGACAAATGCTAGCCTCAGTCCATTCATCATTAAAGCTGTGTCTTCAGCTCTTTGACAGGGACATGGTTACCTGACAACAGGCCTTTCTGTCTGCAAGCCTTTTCCACCAATCAGGACGCTGATTAGGTTTCAGGAATCACAGACGTTACCCATCACTCCTCAGTGACCTGCCCCCTAATCTGACATCATTTTGTAGTTAAGTAGCCATCTAGATATCATTATGGAGTTTCCATGTTTTTTTTAGCAGTTTTCTTACACTAATACATGTAAAAAATATAGCATTCATGTAGTAAGAAAGTGAAAATATCAAACATGAAGGTGTGTATTAGGTATCATTTTATTTTCTTTATTTGAAAGTCGGCCCCCCAAATGTATTTGAGGACCCCCGGTCTAGCTT
>NC_135877.1:23202163-23204663 GCF_031162955.1 Sander vitreus | reverse complement strand
TTCTGTCTTCCCGCTCGAGCGCAGTTTTCTCTTCCGCCCTAACGTATCGTTTCCCAGCCTGGAAGTGTTCGTTTTTTCGGTATCCACCGGAGGTCCGTGCTGCTGGATGCGCATTTGCGCACTGTGTAACAGGGGTGGCTTCTTCTTCTACGTCTACTTCTTAGTTTTCTCCTTCTTGGTGTTAATTTGGCAGGTCGCAAAGCATTGTAACATGAGCACAGCGCCCCCTGCTGCCTGGGTGGGAGAGGTAATGAAATAAAATAAAATGAAATAAAATAAAATAAAATGAAATAAAATGAAATAAAATGAAATAAAATGAAATAAAATGAAATAAAATAAAATGAAATAAAATAAAATAAAATGAAATAAAATGAAATAAAATAAAATAAAATGAAATAAAATAAAATGAAATAAAATGAAATAAAATAAAATAAAATGAAATAAAATAAATGAAATGAAATGAAATGAAATAAAAATAAAAAATAAAATGAAATAAAATGAAAATAAAATGAAAATAAATAAAATAAAATAAAAATAAAATGAAATAAAATGAAAATAAATAAAATAAAAAAATAATAAAAATAAAAATAAAATAAAGTAAAATAAAATAAAAAATAAAAAATAAAAAATAAAATGAAAATGAAAATAAAATAAAAATAAAATAAAAATAAAAATAAAATAAAAAATAAACATAAAATGAAAATAAAATAAAAGATAAATGAATTAAATTGAAATAAAATGAAATAAAATGAAACAAAATGAAATTAAAAAATAAAATGAAATAAAAAATAAAATGAAAATAAATAAAATAAAAATATAATAAAAATAAAAATAAAATAAAGTAAAATAAAATAAAATGAAAAAAATAAAAATAAAAAATAAAAAAAATGAAAATAAAAATAAAAAAATAAATAAAAATAAAATAAAAAAAAAAAATAAAAAAAAAAATAAAAAATAAAATAAAAAATAAAAAATAAAACGAAAATAAAAATAAAAAAATAAATAAAAATAAAATAAAAATAAAAAAAATAAAAATAAAAATAAAATAAAAATAAAATAAAATAAAAATAAACATAAAATGAAAATAAAATAAAATGAACCATCACCTTATCGTGGTGGAGAGGTTTGTGTGTCCCTATGAACCTGAGGGCTGTGTTGTCTGGAGCTTTGTGCTCCTGGTAGGGTCTCCCAAGGCAAAGTGGTCTCAGGTGAGGGGCCAGACAAAGAATGGTTCAAAAATCCTATGAAACATCGAGGAAGGGATGAAGTGACCCTGCCCGGAGGAAGCCCGGGGCCCCCGTCTGGAGCCAGGCCCAGATGGAGGGCTCGTCAGCGAGCGTCTGGTGGCCGGGTTTGCCACGGAGCCCGGTCGGGCACAGCCCGAAAAAGCTACGTGGCGGACATCCCTCCATCCCATGGGCCCACCACCTGTGGGAGGAACCGCTGGGGTCGGGTGCGCTGCCACATGGGTGGCAGTGAAGGTCAGGGGCCTCGACGGACCAGACCCGGGCAGCAGAGGCTGGCTCTGGGGACGTGGAATGTCACCTCTCTGTGGGGGAAGGAGCCGGAACTTGTGCGGGAGGTGGAGCGCCACCGGTTAGATCTGGTGGGGCTTACCTCTACGCACAGTCTTGGTTCTGGAACCATACTCCTGGATAGGGGTTGGACTCTTTTCTTCTCCGGAGTTGCCCAGGGTGTGAGGCGCCGGGCAGGGTGTGGGGGATACTCACAAGCCCCTCGGCTGAGCGCCGCTACGTTGGAGTTTAACCCGTGGACGAGAGGGTCGCCTCCCTACGCCTGCGGGTTGTGGGGGGGGGGAAAACTCTGACTGTTGTTTGTGCATATGCACCAAACAAGAGTTCAGAGTATTCGGCCTTCTTGGAGACCTTGAGTGGAGTCCTGCATGGGGCTCCAGTTGGGGACTCCATAGTTCTGCTGGGGGACTTCAACGCGCACGTGGGTAATGATGGAGACACATGGAGTGTGACACAGGATATCGAGGCGTAGTCGGGGTGGAGAGGGGTTGCAGTTCGGTGGGCTGGGGATCTCATTGCTGCTTTTTGCAGATGATGTGGTCCTGATGGCATCATCGGCCTGTGACCTTCAGCACTCACTGGATCGGTTCGCAGCCGAGTGTGAAGCGGCTGGGATGAGGATCAGCACCTCTAAATCGGAGGCCATGGTTCTCAGCAGGAAACCGATGGAGTGCCTTCTCCAGGTAGGGGAATGAGTCCTTACCCCAAGTGAAGGAGTTCAAGCACCTTGGGGTCTTGTTCGCGAGTGAGGGGACAATGGAGCGGGAGATTGGTCGGAGAATCGGCACAGCAGGTGCGGTATTACATTCAATTTATCGCACCGTTAGACTGAAAAGAGAGCTGAGCCAGAAGGCAAAGCTCTCAATCTACCGGTCAGTTTTTGTTCCTACCCTCACCTATGGTCATGAAGGCTGGGTCATGACCGAAAGAACAAGATCCAGGGTACAAGCGGCCGAAATGGGTTT
>NC_135877.1:23192163-23197163 GCF_031162955.1 Sander vitreus | reverse complement strand
GCCCAAAAATGAAAACCGGCAGCTGATTGGACGAACGTGTCACGTGGGTCTGGCTGCTCCCCGACCATCATGGCGTCTCGTTCAGAGTACGATCTCATATTGTCCTAAAATAGTTCACCGTAACGTGTTTCTGGAAACATCTGAAGAGAGAAACAGGCCGTGCAGCTGCTGAATCTGTCTTCATTTCAGATCAACAAAGGTCAGTTTAGAAGATCTTCATCAGATGTTGAGAGGCTCTCACGCTCATCCTGCTCCCCGTTTCCTGGTTAGCTCTCCACCAATCAGATGGGTCATTGAGTCTGACTGCTGGCAGTGCCCGCCCCCCCTGATTATACATGTCCAATCAGCCCAAATGAAGGCCGACGGCTCCTCCGATAGACGATGGCACGGAGCACACCGACCAGACTCGAGTCAGCGACCTCACCAGCATGGCTCAAAACTAGCACCGTCCACCATTCCAGGAGATATACTCACTAACGTTGTTATGGTGGGGGGGCCATTCCAGGAGAAGGCTGTCCTTTTTATATATATATATATATATATATATATATATATACAATATCACCAGGATCCCTACGTAGCTTATCTTAAAGAGCCCATATTATGAAAAAATCTCTTTTTCTGGGATTTGGGGAGTTATTTTGTGTCTCTGGTGCTTCATACAGACGTTGATAACCCTCCATGCTGTTCTGAGTGAGATACGGTTTCTGAATGTGTCCTGTCTTCAGTCTCCGGGTCAGCTGGTCAACATCTGCACGGCTTTCTACGTCACTAGCTGAGACGAGGGGGCTAGGGGGCTAACCGTTAGCATGCTAGCTCGTTCTCAATGGCAGACCACTGCTACAACACACTAGTTCACCATAATCTCCAAAAGAACTACTTCCATGTCCCTGTTCTGCAGGTATTCACCACAAAGGTGGAAGTGTTCCCTCGTTTAGAAGAAGTCTCCCAGCTAATCCTGCCTTGTTCTACTGAAGTTGGAGAAACAGCTAGCTAGCTCATGTAGTCCTTACCTAGCTACTTAGCGTGTAGTCCTTACCTAGCTAGCTCATGTAGTCCTTACCTAGCTACTGAGCGTGTAGTCCTTACCTAGCTACTGAGCGTGTAGTCCTTACCTAGCTACTGAGCGTGTAGTCCTTACCTAGCTACTGAGCATGTAGTCCTTACCTAGCTACTGAGCGTGTAGTCCTTACCTAGCTACTGAGCATGTAGTCCTTACCTAGCTAGCTCATGTAGTCCTTACCTAGCTACTGAGCACGTAGTCCTTACCTAGCTACTGAGCGTGTAGTCCTTACCTAGCTACTGAGCGTGTAGTCCTTACCTAGCTACTGAGCGTGTAGTCCTTACCTAGCTACTGAGCATGTAGTCCTTACCTAGCTACCTAGCTACTGAGCGTGTGGTCCTTACCTAGCTACTGAGCGTGTAGTCCTTACCTAGCTACTGAGCGTGTAGTCCTTACCTAGCTACTGAGCGTGTAGTCCTTACCTAGCTACTGAGCATGTAGTCCTTACCTAGCTACCTAGCTACTGAGCATGTGGTCCTTACCTAGCTACTGAGCATGTAGTCCTTACCTAGCTACTGAGCGTGTAGTCCTTACCTAGCTACTGAGCGTGTAGTCCTTACCTAGCTACTGAGCAGGTAGTCCTTACCTAGCTACTGAACGTGTAGTCCTTACCTAGCTACTGAGCGTGTAGTCCTTACCTAGCTACTGAGCATGTAGTCCTTACCTAGCTACTGAGCATGTAGTCCTTACCTAGCTACTGAGCAGTGTAGTCCTTACCTAGCTACTGAGCGTGTAGTCCTTACCCTAGCTACTGAGCGTGTAGTCCTTACCTAGCTACTGAGCGTGTAGTCCTTACCTAGCTACTGAGCGTGTAGTCCTTACCTAGCTACTGAGCGTGTAGTCCTTACCTAGCTACTGAGCGTGTAGTCCTTACCTAGCTACTGAGCGTGTAGTCCTTACCTAGCTACTGAGCATGTAGTCCTTACCTAGCTACTGAGCGTGTAGTCCTTACCTAGCTACTGAGCGTGTAGTCCTTACCTAGCTACTGAACGTGTAGTCCTTACCTAGCTACTGAGCGTGTAGTCCTTACCTAGCTACTGAGCATGTAGTCCTTACCTAGCTACTGAGCGTGTAGTCCTTACCTAGCTACTGAGCAGGTAGTCCTTACCTAGCTACTGAGCGTGTAGTCCTTACCTAGCTACGGAGCATGTAGTCCTTACCTAGCTAGCTCATGTAGTCCTTACCTAGCTACTGAGCACGTAGTCCTTACCTAGCTACTGAGCATGTAGTCCTTACCTAGCTACCTAGCTACTGAGCATGTGGTCCTTACCTAGCTACTGAGCATGTAGTCCTTACCTAGCTACCTAGCTACTGAGCATGTGGTCCTTACCTAGCTACTGAGCATGTAGTCCTTACCTAGCTACTGAGCATGTAGTCCTTACCTAGCTACTGAGCAGGTAGTCCTTACCTAGCTACTGAGCATGTAGTCCTTACCTAGCTACTGAGCAGGTAGTCCTTACCTAGCTACTGAGCATGTAGTCCTTACCTAGCTACTGAGCGTGTAGTCCTTACCTAGCTACTGAGCGTGTAGTCCTTACCTAGCTACTGAGCACGTAGTCCTTACCTAGCTACTGAGCGTGTAGTCCTTACCTAGCTACTGAGCACGTAGTCCTTACCTAGCTACTGAGCGTGTAGTCCTTACCTAGCTACTGAGCATGTGCGACTGCCAACAAAGATGTTCCAGCAGTGAGAGGTCTCACTCTGTAGCTAAAACAGAGACCTGAACACAGGGTGAAAAGAGGAGCTGCAGCAATGAGCAGAACAACTAAAATATGGTGTTATTTGATAATTAAACCATGTAAACCTGTTCTGATACAACCTCTAAATACTATTATGAACCTGAAAATGAGCAGAATATGAGCTCTTCAATTATCTTATCTTACGTATCTTTCTTTTCTTTCTTTTCCCATACTGTTATTGCCGCGTGACGCTCACTTTTTGTCGTCTAAACTTAACTGTCATGTGGTCCGTCGCCATAATTTCGGAGGATATCGTACGAACCTGTCCATGAGAATGCTTCATTCCTTCCGTCTTTCCTTCATTTTTTGAGAAGAAGAAAGGTCTGAAGTTGTACTGTTTTTTCTGTTTCTGTTTCTCAGGAGAGTTCATCCTGCGATGTCTCACCTCTGACCTCTGACCTCTCTGAGAGACACCTCTGAGGAGGGAGGGATGGAGGGAGGAGAACAGGGGGAAGCCTCCTCCGAACCGAGGAGAAACTCGCCGAGGGAAGGAGAAAGAGGAGAAACCTGCAGACAAAATGGCGTCATCAACACCCAGCGGCTGTTGGTTTACTCCACTCCGCAGTATCTGTGTCCCGATACGAGCGGGGGAGGAGGAAGCAACCTGGACAGGTATAAATTGGCAAATATTTGAATGGAGTTTGGTGTGTAAGTTTATCTTATCGTACCTTATCTTACGTACCTTATCTTACGTATATTATCTTACGTACCTTATCTTACGTACCTTATCTTACGTACCTTATCTTACGTATATTATCTTACGTACCTTATCGTACGTACCTTATCGCACGTACCTTATCTTACGTACCTTATAATACGTACCTTATCTTACGTATATTATCTTACGTACCTTATCTTACGTATATTATCTTACGTACCTTATCTTACGTACATTATCTTACGTACCTTATCTTACGTACATTATCTTACGTACCTTATCTTACGTACATTATCTTACGTACCTTATCTTACGTACATTATCTTACGTACCTTATCTTACGTACCTTATCTTACGTACCTTATCGTACGTATATTATCTTACGTATATTATCTTACGTATATTATCTTACGTATATTATCTTACGTATAATATCTTAAGTACCTTATCTTACGTATATTATCTTACGTACATTATCTTACGTACATTATCTTACGTACCTTATCTTATCGTACATTATCTTACGTACCTTATCTTACGTATATTATCTTACGTACCTTATCTTACGTATATTATCTTACGTACCTTATCTTACGTACATTATCTTACGTATATTATCTTACGTATATTATCTTACGTACCTTATCTTACGTATATTATCTTACGTACATTATCTTACGTACCTTATATTACGTATATTATCTTACGTATATTATCTTACGTATATTATCTTATGTACATTATCTTACGTACCTTATCTTACGTACCTTATATTACGTATATTATCTTACGTACCTTATATTACGTATATTATCTTACGTACCTTATATTACGTATATTATCTTACGTACATTATCTTACGTACCTCATATTACGTACCTTATCTTACGTATATTATCTTAAGTACCTTATCTTACGTACATTATCTTACGTACAGTATCTTACGTACCTTATCTTACGTATAATATCTTACGTACCTTATCGTACGTATAATATCTTACGTATATTATCTTACGTACCTTATATTACGTATATTATCTTACGTACCTTATCTTACGTACATTATCTTACGTACCTTATCTTACGTATATTATCTTACGTATATTATCTTACGTATATTATCTTACGTATATTATCTTACTTACATTATCTTACGTACATTATCTTACGTACATTATCTTACGTATATTATCTTACGTACATTATCTTACGTATATTATCTTACGTATATTATCTTACGTATCTTATCTTACGTACATTATCTTACGTATATTATCTTACGTACATTATCTTACGTATATTATCTTACGTATATTATCTTACGTATATTATCTTACGTATATTATCTTACGTATATTATCTTACGTATATTATCTTACGTACATTATCTTACGTATATTGTCTTACGTATATTATCTTACGTATATTATCTTACGTATATTATCTTACGTACCTTATCTTACGTACATTATCTTACGTATATTATCTTACGTATATTATCTTACGTACCTCATATTACGTACCTTATCTTACGTATATT
>NC_135877.1:23177163-23184663 GCF_031162955.1 Sander vitreus | reverse complement strand
ATTACTCTCTACTGCTGTCTCTCTTCATACTACTCTCTACTGCTGTCTCTCTTCATACTACTCTCTACTGCTGTCTCTCTTCATACTACTCTTTACTGTTGTCTCTACATACTACTCTCTACTGCTGTCTCTACATACTACTCTCTACTGTTGTCTCTACATACTACTCTCTACTGCTGTCTCTCTACATACTACTCTCTACTGCTGTCTCTCTTCATACTACTCTCTACTGCTGTCTCTCTACATATTACTCTCTACTGCTGTCTCTCTTCATACTACTCTCTACTGCTGTCTCTCTACATACTACTCTTTACTGCTGTCTCTACATACTACTCTCTACTGTTGTCTCTACATACTACTCTCTACTGTTGTCTCTCTACATACTACTCTCTACTGTTGTCTCTACATACTACTCTCTACTGCTGTCTGTACATACTACTCTCTACTGCTGTCTCTACATACTACTCTCTACTGTTGTCTCTACATACTACTCTTTACTGCTGTCTCTACATACTACTCTCTACTGTTGTCTCTCTACATACTACTCTCTACTGTTGTCTCTCTACATACTACTCTACTGTTGTCTCTCTACATACTACTCTCTACTGTTGTCTCTCTACATACTACTCTCTACTGCTGTCTCTACATACTACTCTCTACTGTTGTCTCTCTACATACTACTATCTACTGCTGTCTCTACATACTACTCTCTACTGTTGTCTCTCTACATACTACTCTCTACTGTTGTCTCTCTACATACTACTCTCTACTGTTGTCTCTACATACTACTCTCTACTGCTGTCTCTCTACATACTACTCTCTACTGTTGTCTCTACATACTACTCTCTACTGCTATCTCTACATACTACTCTCTACTGTTGTCTCTCTACATATTACTCTCTACTGTTGTCTCTCTACATACTACTCTCTACTGCTGTCTCTACACACTACTCTCTACTGTTGTCTCTCTACATACTACTCTCTACTGTTCTCTCTCTACATGCTGCTCTCTACATACTACTCTCTACTGTTGTCTCTCTACATACTACTCTCTACTGTTGTCTCTCTACATACTACTCTCTACATACTACTCTCTACTGTTGTCTCTACATACTACTCTCTACTGTTGTCTCTACATACTACTCTCTACTGTTGTCTCTCTACAGACAGCTATACTGAATGTATGAATGCTTCATGAGAAACAGGCTGAGCCTCATACGGTTTGGAGGACTTTTTGCTCCTGTCAGCTAACTTCTTCCTCCCTCTCTTCCCCCTTCTCAGACCAATAAGGCATCGTCTAACGGAGACTTCCATGCGGCGAGCTCTAGTTCACGGCGCACTCTCTTCCTGGCCGTGCTGTCCATCACCATCGGGACGGGCATCTACGTGGGTGTGGCTGTGGCGCTCATCGCCTACTTTTCCAAGAACCACCGCTGGTGATCCACAATATACCCATCAGGCAGTATGTATGTCAGCATCAGCCGGTTGGACCACTGCGGCGGCCGTTTAACTCCAGAAACATAGCGAGATGTTTCTACGCGGGGACGGCACTCCGTTTGTCAGGAGATTCTGGAGTTTTTTAGGACTTTAAACCAATCAGATCGCACGGGTCTGTGAGGCATTGTGTTTTTAACGAGACGAGACTGTTTGTTTTAACGAACATTTCCAGTGTGATTGTTTTTATTTAAATTCAAATCATGAGTTTAACTTTCTCTTTTACACTTTTATTCGTTTTTTTAAATGTGACTCGGAACTTTTCGGAGAAACTGAACTTTTCGGAAAAACTGAAATTTTCGGAAAAACTGAAATTTTCGGAAAAACTCGGAACTTTTCGGAGAAACTGAAATTTTCGGAAAAACTTGTAACTTTTCGGAGAAACTGAACTTTTCGGAGAAACTGAAATTTTCGGAAAAACTGAACTTTTCGGAGAAACTGAAATTTTCGGAAAAACTGAACTTTTCGGAGAAACTGAACTTTTCGGAGAAACTGAAATTTTCGGAGAAACTCACATTTTCGGAGAAACTGAACTTTTCGGAGAAACTGAACTTTTCGGAGAAACTGGTAACTTTTCGGAGAAACTGAACTTTTCGGAGAAACTGAACTTTTCAGAGAAACTGAACTTTTCGGAGAAACTCTGAACTTTTCGGAGAAACTCTGAACTTTTCGGAGAAATTGAACTTTTCGGAGAAACTGAACTTTTCGGAAAAACTGAAATTTTCGGAAAAACTGAACTTTTCGGAGAAACTCTGAACTTTTCGGAGAAACTGAACTTTTCGGAGAAACTCTGAACTTTTCGGGGAAATTGAACTTTTCGGAAACTGAACTTTTCGGAAACTGAACTTTTCGGAAAAACTGAACTTTTCGAAGAAACTGACCTTTTCGGAAAAACTGAAATTTTCGGAAAAACTCGTAACTTTTCGGAGAAACTCTGAACTTTTCGGAGAAACTGAAATTTTCGGAGGAACTGAACTTTTCGGGAAAAACTGAAATTTTCGGAAAAACTCTGAACTTTTCGGAGAAACTGAAATTTTCAAAAAAACTGAACTTTACGAAAAAACTGACATTTTCGGAGAAACTGACATTTTCGGAAAAACGGAAATTTCAGAGAAACTGAAATTTTCGGAAAAACTCTGAACTTTTCGGAGAAACTGAACTTTTCGGAGAAACTGAACTTTTCGGAGAAACTGAACTTTTCGGAGAAACTGAACTTTTCGGAGAAACTGAACTTTTCGGAGAAACTGAAATTTTCTGAAAATTTCAGCTTTTCGGAAACTGAACTTTTCGGAAAAACTGAAATTTTCAAAAAAACTGAACTTTTCGGAAACTCTGAAATTTTCGGAAAAACTGAAATTTTCGGAAACTCTGAACTTTTCGGAGAAACTGAACTTTTCGGAAACTCAGAACTTTTTGGAGAAACTGAACTTTTCGGTAAAACTGAACTTTTCGGAAACTGAACTTTTCGGAGAAACTGAAATTTTCTGAAAATTTCAGCTTTTCGGAAACTGAACTTTTCGGAAAAACTGAAATTTTCAGAAAAACTGAACTTTACGAAAAAACTGAACTTTTCGGAAAAACTGAACTTTTCGGAAAAACTGAACTTTTCAGAAAAACTGAACTTTATGAAAAAACTGAAATTTTCGGAAAAACTGAACTTTTCGGAAACTGAACTTTTCAGAGAAACTGAAATTTTCTGAAAAATTGAACTTTTCGGAAACTGAACTTTTCGGAAAAACTGAACTTTTCAGAAAAACTGAACTTTACGGAAAAACTCGGAACTTTTCGGAGAAACTGAAATTTTCAGAAAAACTGAACTTTACGAAAAAACTGAAATTTTCGGAAAAACTCGTAACTTTTCGGAGAAACTGAACTTTTCGGAGAAACTGAACTTTTCAGAGAAACTGAAATTTTCGGAAAAACTCGTTACTTTTCGGAGAAACTCTGAACTTTTCGGAGAAACTGAACTTTTCGGAAACTCAGAACTTTTCGGAGAAACTGAAATTTTCGGAAACTCAGAACTTTTCGGAGAAACTCTGAACTTTTTGGAGAAACTGAACTTTTCGGTAAAACTGAACTTTTCGGAAACTGAACTTTTCAGAGAAACTGAAATTTTCGGAAAAATTGAACTTTTCGGAAACTGAACTTTTCGGAAAAACTGAAATTTTCAGAAAAACTGAACTTTACGGAAAAACTGAACTTTTCGGAGAAACTGAAATTTTCAGAAAAACTGAACTTTACGAAAAAACTGAAATTTTCGGAGAAACTGAACTTTTCGGAAAAACTCTGAACTTTTCGGAAAAAACTGAAATTTTCGGAGAAACTGAACTTTTCGGAGAAACGGAACTTTTCGGAAAAACTGAAATTTTCGGAAAAACTCGGAACTTTTCGGAGAAACTGAAATTTTCGGAAAAACTGAAACTTTTCGGAAAAACTCGGAACTTTTCGGAGAAACTGAACTTTTTGGATGTTTTGTTGTCACAGTTTGACTGAAAATAGGACAAAATAAAAGCTTCTAATAACTCTGTGCTGAAATGTGTTTGGGAAACGAGGGCTCGTCTTTAACTCTTTCATTCTCGGCAGCTTAATGTTTGAATCCTGGGCTAAAGGGCTGCTACCATCACGAGTCACGTTGTTGTATAGATTCCCTCTTTAATCAAACTCACACTTAAAGGCGCTGACACACCAACCCGACGGCCGACCTTCGGACTGACTGCCAGTGTCCATGACAGCAGGCGGCGCTAATCTATATTTTCGCCCAAAAAATGAAAACCGGCAGCTGATTAGACGAACGCGTCACGTGGGTCTGGCTTCTCACCGACCATTGGCGGCTCGTTTGGAAATACGATCTTATATTTTACGAAGCTAGTTCACCGAAACATGTTTCTGAAAACATTTTAAAGAGCCCATATTATGAAAAAAGTCTCTTTTTCTGGGATTTGGGGAGTTATTTAGTGTCTCTGGTGCTTCATACAGACGTTGATAACCCTCCATGCTGTTCTGAGTGAGATACGGTTTCTGAATGTGTCCTGTCTTCAGTCTCTGGGTCAGCTGGTCAACATCTGCACGGCTTTCTACGTCACTAGCTGAGACGAGGGGGCTAGGGGGCTAACCGTTAGCATGCTAGCTCGTTCTCAATGGCCAATCACTGCTACAACACACACTAGTTCACCATAATCTCCAAAAGAACTACTTCCATGTCCCTGTTCTGCAGGTATTCCTCACAAAGGTGGAAGTGGTCCCTCGTTTAGAAGAAGTCTCCCAGCTAATCCTGCCTTGTTCTACTGAAGTTGGAGAAACAGCTAGCTAGCTCATGTAGTCCTTACCTAGCTACTGAGCATGTAGTCCTTACCTAGCTACTGAGCGTGTAGTCCTTACCTAGCTACTGAGCAGGTAGTCCTTACCTAGCTACTGAGCGTGTAGTCCTTACCTAGCTACTGAGCGTGTAGTCCTTACCTAGCTAGCTCATGTAGTCCTTACCCAGCTACTGAGCGTGTAGTCCTTACCTAGCTACTGAGCATGTAGTCCTTACCTAGCTACTGAGCGTGTAGTCCTTACCTAGCTACTGAGCATGTAGTCCTTACCTAGCTACTGAGCGTGTAGTCCTTACCTAGCTACTGAGCGTGTAGTCCTTACCTAGCTACTGAGCATGTGCGACTGCCAACAAAGATGTTCCAGCAGTGAGAGGTCTCACTCTGTAGCTAAAACAGAGACCTGAACACAGGGTGAAAAGAGGAGCTGCAGCAATGAGCAGAACAACAAAAATATGAAACCATGTAAACCTGTTCTGGTACAACCTCAAAATACTATTATGAACCTGAAAATGGGCATAATATGAGCACTTTAAGCGAGAAATAGGCCGTGCAGCTGCTGAATCTGTCTTCATTTCAGATCAACAAAGGTCAGTTTAAAAGATTTTCATCAGATTTTGGGAGGCGCTCGTCACTCATCCTGCTCGTCATTTCCGGGTTAGCGCTCGACCAATCAGATTGGTCACTGAGTCTGACTGCTTGCCCTCAGATTCAACAAGTCAGGTCGGCCAAAATGAAGGCTGACGGCTGCTCCGTCGGACGACGGAACAGAACTCACCGAACAGACTCGAGTCACCGACCTCGCCAGACTGTCCGACGGCCGATTATCGGGTTGGTGTGTCGGGGCTTAAAGGAACATTCTGTTGTTTGTGCACCGATTGACAGAAGAGGGGGACTCGAGCTGCAGAGCTTAACTTACAGGGTAACTACCTTTTTTACCAACCTAGACCCTATGTTGTGCCATGTTTCTGTGTCTAAGTGTCTGATGGGACTATCTTTGAAATTGGTCCAGTATTAAGCTGCAGTCGGCAGCGGCGAAACAAGCTGCAATGTAAGTTAATTGGGTGATTGTGCAGCTTGTATTTACCTTCACAAAAGTTGTGTTGTTGCTGCTGTCAGACTCAGATTATTATTCTAAGTGTCTGACAACATTATGGAAAGGATCCCTACAGAGATAGACCTTTTAGTTAAAGAGTAAGATCCTTTTAGTTTAACATGAAACAGCCCCGAAATCCCCATCACCAAACCCACCAGACTCCATGTAAATAATCACGACTTTTAGCGTGTATAGAGCCAGCATATTTCCACCAGACTCCATGTAAATAATCAGGACTTTTAGCGTGTATAGAGCCAGCATATTTCCACCAGACTCCATGTAAATAATCAGGACTTTTAGCGTGTATAGAGCCAGCATATCTCCACCAGACTCCATGTAAATAATCAGGACTTTTAGCGTGTATAGAGCCAGCATATCTCCACCAGACTCCATGTAAATAATCAGGACTTTTAGCGTGTATAGAGCCAGCATATCTCCACCAGACTCCATGTAAATAATCAGGACTTTTAGCGTGTATAGAGCCAGCATATCTCCAGATGTAAATGGGTGAATTAAGGGTTTATTTAAACCAAACCAGAGTGGTGATTGTTGGAACAGTGGAAAGATGAACCAAGACGGCTTTTAATAGTTTGATTTAGTTTCTGTCGACTTTGAATGAAGTGTGTTTTACGATGATAAAAGTCCTGATTATTTACATGGAGTCTGGTGGGTTTGGTGATGGTGATTTCGGGGCTGTTTCATGTTAAACTAAAAGGATCTTCCTCTATGTGGTTGTACATCTCTGCCACCTTTCGGGGTCCAGTATTAAACAAGTAACAAGCTGTAATGTTACCCTACAGGACTAATGTTCAGCAGCAGTTAGAGTCACTAAAAGTTGTGTTGTTGCTGCTGACAGACTCAGATTATTATTCTAAGTGTCTGACAACATTATGAAAGGATCCCTACAGAGATAGACCTTTAAGTTAAAGCAGGGGTTACTTTTTTCCATAATATAAAGAGGAACATTACAGCGATGTCAGCGATAGATTTACTAAACAATTGCCTTGTAACTATAAATACTGATGGAATAAGGCAACAAAAAAGAAAGACGGTAGAAAGAAGGAAGGAAGGAAAGAATAGGTCGATAAAGTGACATGTCTTTAAGAAACAAGAAAAACTTTGAAAAAGTGACAAAAATATCACATTCTGGTAGAAACAAAGTGTATATAAAGAGGAACAATGGTACAACAGCCTTGTAACTGAAAGACATTTAAATGTTTTGAATACCTTAATTCATTCATTATTATAGTATGTATGACATTTATTAATTAACATTTTGCAAGAAATCTTACATCCCCCCTGCAGTCCTCCAAAGTACCCCTAGGGGGACACTTAACCACATTTGAGAAACACTGTGTTAAAGAGTAAGATCCTTTTTTTAAACATTAAAACATCCGTGAAAGTGCATTCCCTAAACCAACCAGACTCCATGTAAATAATCACTACTTTTATCAGTGTAAAACACACTTCATTCAAAGTGGAAAGAAACAAAATAAAACTATCAAAAACCATTTTGGGTTGTCCTTCCACTTCAACCAACCATCCCAACTCTAGTTTTGGTTGAAATAAACACATAGTTTACCGATTTAAATGTGGAGA
>NC_135877.1:23169663-23172163 GCF_031162955.1 Sander vitreus | reverse complement strand
CTCTGGACCTTTTATCTGCTCCTTGTAAATGGGATAATGAGGGAATAACACATACCTGGCCATGGAACAGCTGAGCAGCCAATTGTCCCATTACTTTTGGTCCCTTAAAAAGTGGGAGGCACATATACAAACTGTTGTAATTCCTACACCGTTCACCTGATTTGGATGTAAATACCCTCAAATTAAAGCTGAAAGTCTGCAGTTAAAGTACATCTTGTTTGTTTCATTTCAACTCCATTGTGGTGGTGTATAGAGCCAAAAAGATTAGAATTGTGTCGATGTCCCAATATTTATGGACCTGACTGTATATATATATATATACATGTATATAGTGTATATGTATTTTTATAGAAACCAGGATGCACAAGTCACAGGCTGACAGAGAAAATACATCAAATATGAAACACAACAAAATGCAACTGTTGTCAAAACATCCAGATAGATCGATAGATACTTTATTGATCCCCAAGGGGAAATTCAAGGTCCCAGTAGATTAAAGACATCACACACAACATCCGCATACATGATAAACAGGATGATACAATAACAATACCACATGAATAATATGGACAATAAAAGAAAAGAAAGTAAAAAACCCACAGTCCACAACCCACAATCTGCAACTAAACACACTGATGATTGAACATGTTTTGTACTACATGTGTTATTACATAATCATGTTACATACATATCCAATCACCTTTCATGTCTGATTAAGGTGCCTCATTGGCAATATTTGCATCAAAAATACGACTCCTTCTCAGAGTCATAATTCAGTAAACTCTAAACAGACATGATTAACATATTTATAGATTCAGCGTGACTTAATCTTTCAGATATTCCCTGTCACCTCTATGTCCAATGTTATTTAAAATCCATATATCTGATTAGAAATCATACGAAACAGAGGCTGCAGAACTTATTTTTAGCTTTTCTTCAGTATGATCACTGGGTGGAGCACTGACACACTATATGCTTATTATAGGCATATTATACAATTACTTTTTTTATGACTTTTTATAACTTTTTATGACTTTTAATGACTTTTTTATGACTTTTTATAACTTTTTATGACTTTTTATGACTTTTTTATGACTTTTTTTTATGACTTTTTATAACTTTTTATGACTTTTTTATGACTTTTTATGACTTTTTATGACTTTTTCGGCTGAGTATATGTTGGAACCATGTGGATCAATGTCAAAGATTGTTTTTGTGTCAGTCACTTAGACACAAAAACGTGAAAATAGGGTCCAGGTTGCAAAATTAAAAACGGTAGTTACCCTTTAACCTACATAGTGAGGAAGATTTTAGGAATCGGCTTAGAAATAATAACTTGTTTTTAACTCAAAGTAATCAGTGATAGTTGACTGTACATCCATCAGGAGCTGCTGACTCATTCAGACACTGGGCCTACAAGGAACTCTCTGACATTATACTTTATACTATCTTACACCAGAGATGCTGCTTAACTGATTACACAGGCGGGTACAATTTGGGGGGGTGGTGGATGACAATTGCGTTCAGCCATAGCTCTTGCTTCAGCCTCACATCTTAATTTCATCATGTCTGTTTGCATTTTCAACATCTCCCCGGAGAATCTGGTTTTCAGTTCCTCCATCTCTTTGTTCCTCTGTGCCTCGGACTCTTGCAGGATTTGTTGTTTTGCCTTCTCTATTTCGTCCTCTGCTTTCTTGTACATCTCTGTGGTGTAGTACGACCCGCCATTATCCTCGACCATCTCGTCTATCTTCTCCAGAAGCTCAGTGACTTGAGATGGATTTTCCACCTCGTTGTTGAAGACGTGATAATGACCGTAACATTTCTGAATGATTTCTTGCAGGTCGTCGCTCTTTGAAACAAACTGTTCAATGGTTTGTTTCTTCAGCTTGTCTCCATGGGTAAACAACACCATTGTGTACTTATCTGCATCTTCACCAAATGTGTCTTGAATCATTTTCACAGTTTGTTTCTCTTCCTCTGTGAACCTGCCGATCTGAACAATCACCAGGAAGGCATGAGGACCAGGAGAGGACATACCGATACACATCTTGATCCTTTTAAAGACGTGTTCATTGTCTAAACTTGTGTCAAACAGCCCTGGAGTGTCGATGAGTGCAACCTTCCTCATTCCAACCTCTCCTCTTTCTTTCTTGCATTTAGATGTCACAGAAACGGCAGCCAGTTCAGACTCAAAAACCTCTCTGGCCAAGATGGTGTTACCCACTGAACTCTTTCCCGCCCCTGTCTTCCCAACCAGAACGATCCTCAACTCATGAGATCCTGCAGATAAAAATACACAGAACTGTACATCAGACACTGTTCGATGGAGAGAGGTTTCGTCTTAGTTTTAGTGAACATCCAGTCAGAAAATTTAGATTCTTGGCTGTGACGTAGCTTACATAGTTTGAAAATAGATGCAGACTGAGATGTTGCTGTTCCTAACGCTAGATTTGGTTTATCAAAGATGCTAGCGAAGCCACACAGGAGAGAAAATAAT
>NC_135877.1:23156948-23160686 GCF_031162955.1 Sander vitreus | reverse complement strand
ATTTCGTATAAAGGCTGATGCATTCCTTTGTGTGGAGCTTTATAACCGTTTACAGAAACCATCGACAAACTGCCTTTCTTTATTCTTCTAAGTGTGTAAGAGTGCAGCTGCTCACCCGAAACACCATCTTATATATATATATATATATATATATATATATATATATATATATATATATATATATATATATATATATATATATATATATACGTTTTTAAGAGTGCAGCTGCTTTCTTTCCTTCAGTTAATATAGAAAATAACTCCCCAAAAAACCGTATTTCCCTTCTTTTATTCTTCCCAAATTGTATTAATGTGGAGCATTATAACCGTTTATGCATTTCTCCTCTTGTATTATATTATTACTTATATTCAAACTTTCTGTCTAAAATATGGCTTTCTTTCAACCAAATTGCTCAAAAATAACTCGGATGGTTCCATACACAGAACAGGCCAACATAGGTTTCTCTGATCTTAACTATTAGTCAAAATAATTCATTATTTCTCGTTTTTTTTAATCGAAAATGAGGTATAATTTATGTTTATTGACTAGGATTTCCATAAATAAGTGTTAAACTAGTGATTATTGGGAATGAGGTTGGCTAAGAAGATCATTTATACTTTATGCTTTATAAGAACAGACTGAGGACAACACGAGGGTTAAGCGTCAAAAACGTCGGAAATAATATTTCATAAATCGTGTATTCTCTGCAGACTGTGGAGGCCCAGAGACACACAGACTTACCTCGGCTCGGCCCGGCTCGGCTCGGCTCGGCCCGGCTCGGCTCGGCTCGGCCCGGCTTTCTATTCCTTCATACGTGTTTAAAAAGATGGAGCTTTATGAAGGTTATACCTTTGCAGAAAGCATCGAACAAAGCGTCAAAGGCGTCGAAAAAATAATACAACAATATTGCATTCTCTGCAGACTGTGGAGGCCCAAAGACACACAGGCTTAGTTCGGCTCGGCACGGCACGGCTCGGCTCTTTTAATCCTAATACTGCATCCTTTTTATTTTCTCCCAGAGCAGATTTATTTATTACCGTTAAAGCATCCGATGAACATCAGCAGCTGTCCGCTCTGCTATTCTTCCACAGGTGTTTGAACGTTGAGCTCCACACAGTCACGCGCTATACCTGCAGACCGTGCACGAGGCCCAGACCGTGCACGAGGCCCAGACCGTGCACGAGGCCCAAAGGCATCCTTTAGCTTTCTTTCAGTTTGTAGAAAGCATCGGGAAAAATAGAGTCAAAAATGTCAAAAAAAACTGCGAAAAAAACCTGTTGAAAGCATAAAAAAGACAGAAAAACGTTCAATAATCATAGAAACATAAAGTCAGGCTTTTATTCTTATATAATACTCTATATATCTACTATAATATCTCTGTTATGTTCTTTAATAGCGCAGCTTTATTACCTGTTATTTCCATCTCAATCCTCGTGATGTCTTCCCGTCGACCATCACACTTCTTTTTCTTCTGGGTCAAAATCTCAAATTAAAACTTATTTTGGTGACGTTTTTGTCACTTTTTTCCCCAAAATATTTCGTCGCTTTTTCCCGATGTTTTTGGTCACTTTTTTCCCCAACATTTTGGTCACTTTTTTTCCATTTTTTTTGTCACAAATGTCCGATGTTTACCGATGTTTACCGATGTTTTTCGTCGCTTTTTTTCCGACGTTCTTTGATCTTTTTTTTTTCTTCCAAACGCTATAACATTGAATAAAACACCCACATTCAATAACAGTAGTGATCTGATCATGTTTATGTATTTGACTTGTGAAGAGTAATAGTAATAGTGAGTAAAAGTTAGCAATAGTAGTAATAGTAATAGTAATAGTGAGTGATAGTTAGTAATAGTAGTAATAGTAATAGTAATAGTGAGTAAAAGTTAGCAATAGTAGTAATAGTAATAGTGAGTGATAGTTAGTAATAGTAGTAATAGTAATAGTAATAGTGAGTGATAGTTAGCAATAGTAGTAATAGTAATAGTGAATAGTAGTTAGTAATAGTAGTAATAGTAATAGTAATAGTGAGTGATAGTTAGCAATAGTAGTAATAGTAATAGTAATAGTGAGTGAGTTAGTAATAGTAGTAATAGTAATAGTAATAGTGAGTGATAGTTAGTAATAGTAGTAATAGTAATAGTAATAGTGAGTAAAAGTTAGCAATAGTAGTAATAGTAATAGTAATAGTGAGTGATAGTAATAGTAGTAATAGTAATAGTAATAGTGAGTGATAGTTAGCAATAGTAGTAATAGTAATAGTAATAGTGAGTGATAGGTAGTAATAGTAATAGTAATAGTGAGTGATAGTTAGTAATAGTAGTAATAGTAATAGTAATAGTGAGTGATAGTTAGCAATAGTAGTAATAGTAATAGTAATAGTGAGTGATAGGTAGTAATAGTAATAGTAATAGTGAGTGATAGTAATAGTAGTAATAGTAATAGTAATAGTGAGTGATAGTAATAGTAGTAATAGTAATAGTGAGTGATAGTTAGTAATAGTAGTAATAGTAATAGTAATAGTGAGTGATAGTTAGTAATAGTAGTAATAGTAATAGTGAGTGATAGTTAGTAATAGTAGTAATAGTAATAGTGAGTGATAGTTAGTAATAGTAGTAATAGTAATAGTAATAGTGAGTGATAGTTAGTAATAGTAGTAATAGTAATAGTGAGTGATAGTAATAGTAGTAATAGTAATAGTGAGTGATAGTTAGTAATAGTAGTAATAGTAATAGTGAGTGATAGTTAGTAATAGTAGTAATAGTAATAGTGAGTGATAGTTAGTAATAGTAGTAATAGTAATAGTAATAGTGAGTGATAGTAATAGTAGTAATAGTAATAGTAATAGTGAGTGATAGTAATAATAGTAATAGTAATAGTGAGTGATAGTTAGTAATAGTAGTAATAGTAATAGTAATAGTGAGTGATAGTTGTAGGGAACCATCCACGTTGTGTTTTTTGGACAGTTTGGTTGAAAGAAACCCAAATGTTGTGCTAGAGAAACATTATGAAAAGAGATTAGACCCGAGGCCAGCAGGAGGATTAATATAATAAAGGGAAAAGCTTTGATTCTGTCTGGGTTGATGACGCTCTCGGGGCTTTTTTTTTGGGTCTGTTTGAGTTTTTTTGGCTGAAATGAAAGATTGAGCTGCTCGACCTTTCTCTCTCTCTCTCTCTGAGTGTTTGATTTAAAACCCTTTCTCTCGCTTCCAGTTATTAAAACCGTTTCCATCTTTGTCCTGTTTCTCCATTTTATTATGATTTCGTTTTAAACTGTTTCCCTGCAGCCTAAAACCAAAATAAGAAGTCATTAATATCAGACTTTAAACTGCTCCATCAAAGACTGAAAGCTGGGTTTAGACTCCAGACGATCAAATGTTTCTCTGTCGGGAAAAAGGGACGAAAACGTTGAAAAAAACGACAAACATTAGGCAAAAACTTCAGAAAAAAGACAAAAAAATGCACACAAAACATCGAAATTGTGATAATTATTTAGTTTATAGATGTTGTGCTCTTTATCTTTCCTAATATGTCAAACATTATTAAAATAATGAGTCAGTCAGCTGGTTTTACCTAAAGAAAACTGCAGATGATGAAATGTTTCCTAATAAATAAATGTCTCTGTCTCTGTGTGTGTCTGTGTGTGTGTGTGTGTGTGTCTGTGTGTGTGTGTGTGTGTGTGTGTGTGTGTGTGTGTAGATGAAGAATGTCTCTCTGACAGAAACGACTCCAAAACCTCCC
>NC_135877.1:23129448-23151948 GCF_031162955.1 Sander vitreus | reverse complement strand
GTAACATGTATTACCTGCAGGTCTAGGTAACATGTATTACCTGCAGGCCTAGGTAACATGTATTACCTGCAGGTCTAGGTAACATGTATTACCTGCAGGTCTAGGAAATTTCGTTATGTAATTCCTAACGGAGACCTTCTCACAGCTCCTGAAAATGGATCGAGGGGTCCTTCGATGACACTTTCAATTGCAACAGCTGCTTTCCAGAATCCATTTTGCCGTCTCTCTCGGTGTGGTCGCTGACGCTGATTGATTGGCTTGTGAACAGGGCAGCTGCTCTGTCTTGCTCTGATAGGCTACTCTGCGGCTAGCAGTAGCCAATCAACAAACGTATTGGGAGTTGTCAGTGGTTCTCTTTTCTAAAACGAAATGCCTCGCAATCTTTGGGCGCCCTCACCGCATTGCACCGTCATTTTTTAATGTAATCTCCAGCTCCGTCCCGCTCCGTTGATTTCTACGCTCTATTCCGTCCCGAACACGTTACCAACAGTGAGATTGACTCCCGAAAAATTGTCACCCTCTACTACACCCTCAAAAATAGGAGTACAGCTGTTTACCTAAAAGGGTACAAATGCTTGTGGCAGGAGAGGTTTCCTTTTGAAAGACAACTGTGTCCCCTTCAGAACCGTTCGGTACTTTTTTGGTACCTTATCTAATTGTAGACCATTTGACGTACATCTGTGTACCCTGCTCTGGTGTTCCCCCCTCTCATTCCCCCTGCTCTGGTGTTCCCCCTCTCATTCCCCCTGCTCTGGTGTCCCCCCCTCTCATTCCCCCTGCTCTGGTGTTCCCCCTCTCATTCCCCCTGCTCTGGTGTTCCCCCTCTCATTCCCCCTGCTCTGGTGTTCCCCCTCTCATTCCCCTGCTCTGGTGTCCCCCTCTCATTCCCCCTGCTCTGGTGTTCCCCCTCCCATTCCCCCTGCTCTGGTGTCTCCTCTCATCTCCCCTGCTCTGGTGTTCCCCCTCTCATTCCCCCTGCTCTGGTGTTCCCCCTCTCATTCCCCCTGCTCTGGTGTTCCCCCTCTCATTCCCCCTGCTCTGGTGTTCCCCCTCTCATTCCCCCTGCTCTGGTGTCCCCCCTCTCATTCCCCCTGCTCTGGTGTTTCCCCTCTCATTCCCCCCTGCTCGGGTGTTGTCCCCTCTCATTCCCCCTGCTCTGGTGTCTCCCCCTCTCATTCCCCCTGCTCTGGTGTTGTCCCCTCTCATTCCCCCTGCTCTGGTGTCCCCCCTCTCATTCCCCCTGCTCTGGCGTCCCCCCTCTCATTCCCCCTGCTCTGGTGTTCCCCCCCTCATTCCCCCTGCTCTGGTGTTCCCCCTCTCATTCCCCATGCTCTGGGTGTTCCCCCCTCTCATTCCCCCATGCTCTGGTGTTCCCCCCTCTCATTCCCCCTGCTCTGGTGTTCCCCCTCTCATTCCCCCTGCTCTGGTGTTCCCCCCTCTCATTCCCCCTGCTCTGGTGTTCCCCCCCCTCTCATTCCCCCCTGCTCTGGTGTTCCCCCTCTCATTCCCCATGCTCTGGTGTTCCCCCTCTCATTCCCCATGCTCTGGTGTTCCCCCCTCTCATTCCCCCTGCTCTGGTGTTCCCCCCTCTCATTCCCCCTGCTCTGACGTTCCCCCTAACCAAAACGTAGTGGTGGAGATGGAGCCCGAGAGTCGACATGTGAACTGTTTGGGGAGGATGTTCATGTCTCTGTCTGTCTGTGTGTTTCTTTCTGTATTTGTTCCGAGAGTATGTTTTATATCCGTGTTTTTTTGGAAAATAAGAGGCTATCTAATGTTTTGTTCCTGTTGTGTTTGATCAGCCTGACTGGAACTCTGTGAATGAATGTAATTTAAATGTAATATTTACAAAGATTATCATTATTATTAACATTATTATTATTATCATTATTATTATTATCGTGTGTATGTACAGCAGCAGGTTGGCTGAATAAAAAAAGGTATTTTTTTGAATCACTGTGGTTTGTGTTTTTGATCATTCAACACAAACACTGAAGAATATTTAGATTTATTGACTAATTAATAAACAAAAAAATAGAAAAAAATATTTTTCTGAGGTTTCAGGAAGGAAAACTCGGAGCATTTTACACATACAGAAATATATATGCTATATATTCTTTATTTAAAACCTCATTTTTTAAAAACAAACTCGAGATATAGCGGCATAAACATCGTTCCAACAACAACAACAAGGTGCTTTTATTTTGAAGGCCTTTAGCCGTTGGACGAGAGACAATCACGTCACTTCCTTCGTCTGCATTCGCGGCTCTAGCTGTCTGTTTGCTGCGCTATTCGGCTGCATGAATTCCTAAGTATGTCCGATTTTAACACTTGTAGAAATGAATTCACTCTCATTGTCAACAACCTGGTCAAGGCGGTGATTGCGGAGGCTGAAAAAGTCTCGTTGAATCCACAAAATCCCGAAACAGAGGTAAGCTACCTGCCCTACTCTTTTACATTGGTCTAGTGGAAGGGATCCCTACAGAGATAGACCTTATTTTTAAAGAGTAAGATCCTTTTTGTTTAACATGAAACAGCCCCGAAATCACCATCACCAAACCCACCAGACTCCATGTAAATAATCAGGACTTTTATCATCGTAAAACACACTTCATTCAAAGTGGACAGAAACTAAATCAAACTATTAAAAGCCGTCTTGGTTCATCTTTCCACTGTTCCAACAATCACCACTCTGGTTTGGTTGAAATAAACCCTTAATTCACCCATTTACATGTGGAGATATGCTGGCTCTATACACGCTAAAAGTCCTGATTATTTACATGGAGTCTGGTGGAGATATGCTGGCTCTATACACGCTAAAAGTCCTGATTATTTACATGGAGTCTGGTGGAGATATGCTGGCTCTATACACGCTAAAAGTCCTGATTATTTACATGGAGTCTGGTGGAGATATGCTGGCTCTATACACGCTAAAAGTCCTGATTATTTACATGGAGTCTGGTGGAGATATGCTGGCTCTAGACACGCTAAAAGTACTGATTATTTACATGGAGTCTGGTGGAGATATGCTGGCTCTATACACGCTAAAAGTCCTGATTATTTACATGGAGTCTGGTGGGTTTGGACTGTTAACTTTCAGTGATTCTTGTCATTCTGTCAGGAAAACCTCAGGGTTTTGGTGGAGCGGTTGTGTGTTGAAGCTGTTGATAAAATCCTGAAGATGGTTGAGCTGGTTGCTGGGAAGCTCAAAGAGACTCCAAGTGACCGGAAGGATCCACCAGAGTCAGATGAGAGCCGCGAATGTTTAACGAAGACGACAGAAGGTGATGTGAGAACACAGAGAGACGCTTTCATACAGGGAAGCTGTAACATTACTGGGTTCAGGTTAGGGGTCTAGCTAAGCAATGTCCTGCTGTGTGACTCCCAGGCACTGTCCTGTGACTCCCATGACTGTCCCGGGACAGTCAGACACTGTACAGTACACTGTCCTGTGACTCCCAGGCACTGTCCTGTGACTCCCATGACTGTCCCGGGACAGTCAGACACTGTACAGTACACTGTCGTGGGACTCCCAGGCACTGTCCTGTGACTCCCATGACTGTCCCGGGACAGTCAGACACTGTACAGTACACTGTCGTGGGACTCCCAGGCACTGTCCTGTGACTCCCATGGCTGTCCCGGGACAGTCAGACACTGTACAGTACACTGTCGTGGGACTCCCAGGCACTGTCCTGTGACTCCCACGGCTGTCCTGGGACAGTCAGACACTGTACAGTACACTGTCGTGTGACTCCCATGGCTGTTCCGGGACAGTCAGACACTGTACAGTACACTGTCGTGTGACTCCCAGGCACTGTCCTGTGACTCCCATGGCTGTCCCGGGACAGTCAGACACTGTACAGTACACTGTCGTGGGACTCCCAGGCACTGTCCTATGAGGGATGAGATTCAGCTTGAGTTTGTGTGGCTGCTTTCCTTGCAGGTACTGCAGCTGGCTCGTTAGTAGAGTGGCAGATCCTGGGCTCATTAGTGACACGGGCAACACCTGTGCTCTGTTAGCCAGTGCACTTTTAGAAGGCCTCTTGGATTCAGTTGTGCTCCCTCCTCGCTGACACGCACGTCATCCTGCCCTCGGTTGCTGTTAGGTTTGTTTTGCTGCACCATACAACACTACACATGCATTCTTTCACTCATCTTACTCAGCTTCACTACGGGCCACACTGACATGACGATCACGATAAGGGACAGACATGTTACGTTTATTGACATGCTTGTATTTAACAAAAAAAGTCAATTAACTTTGTATTACTGCATGTCTCATATAGCTTTCTCCCGTGTACAGTTTGGTCGACAGAAAACCCTAAAAAAGTCAGCAGAAAAGTTTCTTAGCCATTGTAGAATTTAGCAAGTTTTGAAAAACAAACATTTTTTTAAAAAGCAGCCGACTCACAGCAACCTGTTTCACAGCCTGAATATTAAAGCTCCCATCTTCTGCTCATTTTCAGGTTCATAACTGTATTTTGAGGTTGTACCAGAATAGGTTTACATGGTTTAATGTAATATTTTTGTGTACTGCTCATTGCTGCAGCTCCTCTTTTCACCCTGTGTTCAGGTCTCTGTTTTAGCTACAGAGTGAGACCTCTCACTGCTGGAACATCTTTGTTGGCAGTCGCACATGCTCAGTAGCTAGGTAAGGACTACACGCTCAGTAGCTAGGTAAGGACTACACGCTCAGTAGCTAGGTAAGGACTACGCGCTCAGTAGCTAGGTAAGGACTACACGCTCAGTAGCTAGGTAAGGACTACATGCTCAGTAGCTAGGTAAGGACTACGTGCTCAGTAGCTAGGTAAGGACTACACGCTCAGTAGCTAGGTAAGGACTACACGCTCAGTAGCTCAGATGTAGATCATGTCAGCTAGCTAGCTCCATAGACAGTAAAAGAGGCTGTTTCTCCTCCGTCAGTCAGTTACAAGGCAGGATTAGCTGGGAGACTTCTTCTAAATGAGGGCACACATGGAAGTAGTTCTTTTGGAGATTATGGTAAACTAGTGTGTGTTGTAGCAGTGTTTTGCCATTGAGAACGAGCTAGCATGCTAACGGTTAGCCCCCTAGCCCCCTCGTCTCAGCTAGTGACGTAGAAAGCCGTGCAGATGTTGACCAGCTGACCCGGAGACTGAAGACAGGACACATTCAGAAACCGTATCTCACTCAGAACAGCATGGAGGGTTATCAACGTCTGTATGAAGCACCAGAGACACTAAATAACTCCCCACATCCCAGAAAAAGGGATTTTTCCGTAATATGGGCTCTTTAAAAACTCTCTGCAAATCTGTCTATTCTGCACAGCAGTGTCTCATAACTACAGCATGAGAAACAGTTTCCTGATTTTTTTATTTTTTGGTGTGGTGCACAACTAGTCGGGCCAAAACTTCCCGTGAACCTAAATTGAAATGCAGGCCCTGAGTTTGACACTTAAACTAATAAATCATTTGTTCATTTGCTTGGTTGTGTGTATCTCCGTTCTTTGTCACGGCCGTGTGGTTTGTGACAAGGAATAACGTACTTTTTGCTCAAACGTGGACATAAACGAAGGGCTGAGCAATATAGTATTTAGTTAGTTATTTTGTTTGTGGATATCGTGAAATATGAGACTAGATATCGTCTTAGTTTCTGGATATCGTGATATGACATAAGCGTCTTCTCCTGGTTTTTAAAGGCTGTATTACAGTAAAGTGATGTAATGCTCTGAACTGACCAGACTGCTGTAGCTGTTCTATTATTTACCTTTACCCACTTAGTCATTATATCCACATTATGATTATTTATGTAACATCTAAGTGTGACGATATTTAGTTGGAGCACTAATTGTCAACCCTAGAATAGCGCCGCGATATCGATATCAAGGTATTTGGTGAAGAATATCATGATATCTGAGTTTCTCCATATCACCCAGCCCTATATAAACGTCTGCTATGTCGTTGCACCCTGCGTACTTTACCAGCAGAACACGGGAGTAGCTGCTCTACTGGTCAGTCAGCCAGTCAGTCAGTCAGCCAGTCAGTCAGCCAGTCAGCCAGCCAGCCAGTCAGCCAGCCAGTCAGTCAACTGACCAAACTAACCAGCCAATGTTGTGCTTGTTCATGTGGATCGTAGCTAAAAGGCAGTTTGTTATTGGATGTCATAATCACTATTATTTTGGTCAGTAATGAAATCAGGATTATTTAACACAATTCCTCGCTGACATTTAGAAATATGTTGCATTTAATGAAGTTAAAACAGAAAAGGTTAAGCAAAGTGTGTGTGTCTGTCTCTGTGTGTCTGTCTCTGTGTGTCTGTCTCTGTGTGTCTGTCTCTGTGTGTCTGTCTCTGTGTGTCTGTCTCTGTGTCTCTGTCTCTGTGTCTCTGTCTCTGTGTCTCTGTCTCTCTCTCTCTCTGTCTCTGTGTGTGTCTGTCTCTGTGTGTGTCTGTCTCTGTGTGTGTGTGTCTCTCTGTGTGTGTGTGTGTCTCTCTGTGTGTGTGTGTGTGTGTGTCTCTCTCTGTGTGTGTGTGTGTGTCTGTCTCTCTCTGTGTGTGTGTGTGTGTGTGTCTCTCTCTGTGTGTGTGTGTGTGTACTTTTCATTCAGAACCCAAAGACACAAGACTAAAATAAGATAATATAATCTTTTTCTCGATTACATTGTTTTTGTGATTGATAGGAGCCGAAATCACAATCAACGTGTACCTGCACAGCCGTAGTTTAGTGTAAAGAAGATGTTGAAAGCAGGTGTTTCCTGTGTTTCAGGTGGAGGTGAGCACCCCCCCACAGAGCAGACCTACATCCTGGTTTGCAGGGTCAGTGAGTGAATCCTACTCTAACGGAGAGACGATCCTCCCAGCTGCCAACAAACTCAACACCGGCTACTGTTTTGTGTTTTTGTAGAGCGCTGCTGTCGACTCCAAGTGTCTGTTGCTGTCTCTGCAGAGCCATGCTAATGCTAACGCTAACGGTGAGTTTATCTGAGACATTTAGGAAGATGATTCCAACATTAAAGGGTGATTTCAAACATGAAACTGCTCAGAAAATCCCCATCACCAAACCCACCAGACTAAATAATCAGTACGTTTAGCGTGTATAGAGCCAGCATATCTCCACCAGACTCCATGTAAATAATCAGGACTTTTAGCGTGTATAGAGCCAGCATATCTCCACCAGACTCCATGTAAATAATCAGGACTTTTAGCGTGTATAGAGCCAGCATATCTCCACCAGACTCCATGTAAATAATCAGGACTTTTAGCGTGTATAGAGCCAGCATATCTCCACATGTAAATGGGTGAATTAAGGGTTTATTTCAACCAAACCAGAGTGGTGATTGTTGGAACAGTGGAAAGATGAACCAAGACGGCTTTTGGTAGTTTGATTTAGTTTCTGTCCACTTTGAATGAAGTGTGTTTTACGATGATAAAAGTCCTGATTATTTACATGGAGTCTGGTGGGTTTGGTGATGGTGATTTCAGGGCTGTTTCATGTTAAACTAAAAGGATCTTCCTCTTTAACTAAAAGGTCTATCTCTGTAGGGATCCTTTCATAATGTTGTCAGACACTTAGAATAATAATCTGAGTCTGTCAGCAGCAACAACAGAACTTTTAGTGACTCTAACTGCTGCTGAACATTAGTCCTGTAGGGTAACATTACAGCTTGTTACTAACTGCTGCTGAACATTAGTCCTGTAGGGTAACATTACAGCTTGTTACTAACTGCTGCTGAACATTAGTCCTGTAGGGTAACATTACAGCTTGGTTCTGATTTAATACTGGACCAGTTTCAGAGATTGTTGTTCCATCAGACACTCAGACAGAAACATGGAGACAGAGAGTCCAGGTTGAGAAAAAACAAAGTAACCCATAAATGTTTTTTGTTGCAGCTGGAAATAAGACAGTCGCCATGGACGCGTCAGGGGACAGCGAGCGCTCCGCCTCCTCGCCTCCCCCGCAGGCGGATGTCCTGGACCACGAGTACGCTCGGCCGTCCTCTCCGCCGCCCAGCGCCTCCTCATCGGTGGGGGGCGGGGCCTCTGCAGCCCGCAGCAGGAAACGGCAGCGTATGGCCAACGAGACGACCGACAGCTACCAGCAGTGTTCGCGGTGTGAGAAGCTGTTTCCAAACGCAGAGCGACTCTCTGACCACGAGACAAAGTCTCACCCCGTGTGCTCGGTCTGCGGGGCGGCGTTCACGGGCCACCTGAGACTGCGCGAACATGTGACGAAGGAGCACGGGCTGCTGCCGTATGGCTGCAACTTCTGCCCCAAGAGGTTCAACCACAACGCTCACCGCAAGCTGCACGTCAAGACACAGCACAGCGGCGAGAAAAGCTGCCGCTGCGACATCTGCGGGAAGGCGTACTCGTCCGTCAGCCTGATGAAAACGCACAGGATGACGCACGCCGAGAAGACGTTCATCTGCGACGTCTGCGGGAAGAGATTCTTCCACGCCGGCCACCTGACACGCCACAAAGCAGTGCACCAGGAACTGCGGCCGCACCGGTGCTCACTCTGCGGGAAGGGCTTCACGCAGGCCGCCAACCTGTGCACGCACCTGGCTTCACACAACGGAGAGAGGCAGCTCTGCTCCATCTGCGGGAAGAGCTTCCGCTTCCTGAAGAACCACATTATCTGGTAATTGTTTATTTTATACAAAATCCTGCAGGCCGTTACAGTGTTTGAAACAGATTGATGACTGTTTACAGGGTTTTGGCACCGCAGGTCCTCCATACATGCAGCCACCGGAGTCAGTTACACACACACACACACACACACACACACACACACACACCTAGATTCTGTCTGGCTCTGCTGATTACAAACCTGATTATTTTAGACAGAACTAGTTTTAAATACAATAACAAATCAACACAAAGCAATAAACATTTATTACAAATTAACATTTATAAACATTTATTGGGGTGGTAGTAGCTCAGTCCGTAGGGACTTGGGTTTGGGAACCGTAGGGTTGCTGGTTCAAGTCCCAGTACGGACCAAGGTACAGAGTGTGGACTGGTAGCTGGAGAGATGCCAGTTCACCTCCTGGGCACTGCCAGGTGCTCTTGAGCAAGGCACCGTACCCTCCCCCAACCGCTCAGAGCGCTGGTCCAGCACTGGCAGCCCTGTGTGTGTGTGTGAGAATGTAAGTAAAAGTGAGATTTGAGTTTCTTTTTAAACCTTTTCCTTTGATAAAACGTACGTTACTTTGGCGATAAGCTCTGTAAATGACATTCTTTTCAGGTAATTTCATGTTCTTCATGTTTCATCAGCAAACACTCGCAGGATCTCCCCGCTGGCGAGCTGCTGGCTGGAGACGCCGTCATCACCTGCGAGCTTTGTGGCAAGAAGTTCCCCCACCTGTCGCAGTTCATAGTGCACCAGCGCAGCCACACGGGGGAGAAACCGTTCGGCTGTACCGTCTGCGGGAAGACTTACGCCATGAAGCAGCAGCTGAGGGACCACATGTACACGCACAGCGGCGAGAAACCGTTCCGCTGTTCGCTCTGTGGCAAAAGCTTCCACCTGCGCGCCAGCTTCAGCCGACACCGTAGCATCCACAGCGGAGAGACGCCGTTCGGCTGCTCGCTCTGCGGGAAGCACTTCCGCCTGCAGTCCTTCCTGAAGGCTCACCTGCAGACCAAAGCTCACCTGAAGCAGACGCAGAGCGCCACCGCTCACCTCTGACCTGCACGGACTAAATTAGGGCTGGGAAGATATTCCTGAATGAATGAAGCTGAATGAATGAATGAAACTAAAAGACTTTTCTCAGATCTGATGATTGTAGTCGATCTCTGTAGCTTTCAGTTTTGTCTTTTAAGCTTTTTGAGTGTTGTGTATTAACTTTTCCAAAGTTTCAGACACAGATATGCTGATAACGGTCCAAAATGATGTGAAAAAGAGATGCAGAACTACCACAAGGAGACACAAAGTGACTACAAAGAGACACCAAATGACCACAGAGACCCAAAACTACCTCAAAGAAAACAGGTAACTTTTGCAGAGCGGTAGCCAAATCATAGGGTAGATTAACGAACGTGCCTCCAATATATTTTGCCGTGTATACACACATGATGTACACAAAATAACTTCTCAGTGAAGTGTGTGTGTGTGTGTGTATATATGTGTATGTGTATATCAGGATCAGAGAACGACAGCTTTCCTCTGTTCCAGTCCAGAGTCACTCTGATCCTCTGGAGCTGCTTCTCAAACGGGAGATCAGGTTTTAGAGCTGGTGGAGACCATGCTGAGTATTTACCTTTTAGAGAACCTTATTGTCCAAAATCCAGACTGTATGAATCCCTTCCTCTGGACAGACTCTGCTAACACACCCAGTATCCAGTATGCACTGTCTCCAACCTTGACATCCCAGCTGTGAGTCCCTGAGTTAAAGCCCTCAGAGCCCAGGACAGAGTGGTAGCTATCAATCCTCTCTGGATTATCAGGAAGCTGCTGATACTCTCCTCGTCTCACACTGGTCAGATCTTAGTAGTTGAAAGTAAGGAAGTAGGTTTGAATCCCAAGCTTTGGATATTCTTTTGGTGAAAGGCCCAAGGTTGCATTGTCGACACTATTGTTACTATTATTATCACCACCCTAAAACTACGGACTCCATCAGACCTGTCGTTGTGTTAAACGGACCTTCAGTGGTGATATCTTCAGATTACCAACAGGGTTAATGAATGGAAACATCTTCTCAGTGAAAGTGTGTCTGAAGGTGTGTATGTGTGTGTTAGTATCAGGATCAGAGAACGACGGCTTTCCTCTGTTCCAGTCCAGAGTCACTCTGATCCTCTGGAGCTGCTTCTTCAACTGGAGAACAGTCCGTGGAGCTGGTGGAGACCGTGCTGAGTATTCACCTTCAGAGAACCATATTGTCCAAAATCCAGATGGTATGACTCCCTTCCTCTGGGCAGACTCTGCTAACACACCCAGCATCCAGTCTGTACTGTCTCCAACCTCGACATCCCAGCTGTGAGTCCCTGAGTTAAAGCCCTCAGAGCCCAGGACAGAAGAGATAATCAAACCTCTCTGGATTATCAGGAAGCTTCTGTCTCTCTCCTCCTAGTCTCACACTGGTCAGATCTTCAGACAGGATGAGTTTTGGATAAGCAGTGTTTGGGTCCAGAATCAGGAGTGGAGGAGACCATGTCCTTCATCTTGTTCCAGATGTTGAAGCTCAGGTTGCCCAGGTGTTTGGCCTCGTCTATCAGAGCTCCTGAGAGCAGCTGTGGATCATCCAGCAGGGGGCGCTGCTGGACTCTTTCCACTGCAGCCTTGTAGTTGATCAGGAATGAGACGTCTTCAGCTCTCAGCTCCTCCTCTGTGGCTCTGACTGTGTCTGAAAGAGCTGCTATCTCTCTGCTCAGAGCCTCCATCTTCTCCTTCATCCTCTGACTCTTCTGCTCCTCTTCCTCCCTCAGTGCAGCCATCCTGGCCTCCTCTTCCTCTTCTAGAAACTGGTGAAGCTTCTTAAACTGATCCTTAATCTGCGTCTCTGTGCGTCGGGCCTGGACCTTCAGGTGTTCTGCTGTTTGATCAAACTCCTCTTTAACTCGTTCAAAAACCTTCATCTTCTTCTTTAAGGGCTCCAGAGTTTCCTGGAGTTCCTTCTTGTGTTGTCGTGCAGCTTCATCGATGGGTCTGATTATGTGGTTGGAGTGTTTTTCTGAATGTAGACAGACGACACACACTGGCTGCTGATGGTCCAGACAGAAGAGTTTGAGTTTCTCAGAGTGCAGACTGCAGAGAGCCTCTGAAGCTCTCTGATCTCTCTGCTGTAAGAAACTCTCACACAGCTTCTTTAACTCCAGGTTACGAGGTGGTTCTGGCTTTGAAGATCTTCTCTTACAAACTGGACACTCCTGTGTTGGTTTCTCTGTCCACCAGCTCTTCAGACAGTCTTTACAGAAGCTGTGACTACAGGACAGAAGAACAGGATCTCTAAAGACTTCATGACAGACAGAACAGCAGAAATCCTCCTCTGACATAGAAGCCATTTTGTCTCTGAGAGCAGCTAAAAACAGCAGAAACAGCAGACGTTAAAACAGGAAGTCAGTTGTGTTTCTCCCCCTCCATACGGGAGAGGTTTGTCTTCAGGGCTGTCTACCAAGAGAGGTTAATTTGAACTATCTTTTCCTAACCTAAACTAGGTAGTTTTGTTAAACTTATAACAGAATAGTGGTTGTTAATATAAAGGGTAATAAACTGATTGCAGCGGTAAAGGAGACGGCTGACTGAAACACTACAAAAGGGTTTTAAAAGATATAAGCGTAAGGGAACACGTGGAGGGGTGCCAGCTCAATTGTATTACAGGTAAAAATGTCGACAATGCCACCTTGGGACTTTCACCCAAAGAATATCCAAAGCTTGGGAATCAAACCCACTTCCTTACTTTTAACTACTCATTTGGGGTTCCTTTGAACACAGAAGTCCACAAATTAAACACTCAGATGTAGATTAAAAAAATCTGTAAAAATATAAATAATAAATCAAGATAAAACTAAATGTAAAATACTAATACCTGGAATCTAAAATAATCAGAAATAAAACAAACAGAATATACAAATGGAGGAGATACTAAAAAGTGACAGGAGTTACAGCCACACTCAACAGGAGGGGCAACTAGAGAGAAGTGGCCTAAAACCTCTTAAAGACACAACAATAAAACAAGTCCCAACAAAAGGCACACGTTAAAACGTAAGAGGATTGGACACTCTATCTATCTATCTATCTATATATAACCTGCTGGTTACATACAGATGTTTATACATGTAAATATGGATGTTTAGATGAAACATTATTCTTTTTCTGTCAATCCATTTACATTGTTGTGATTGTGTTTAATGTCTGTGTGTAGTTTTGATGGAAGTCATTATTTTGAGATACTGAGCAGGGTTCAACATAAGCGATGGCCCGATGTAAGTAAGACAGTACGTCGGGCAAGTTGAGTCAGTTCATTGTAATTTGATGCTAACGTTGGGTTAACTGTAACGGTATAACTGAATGTATTTGTCTTTTGACCTCAATAAATGTGTGTGATGTGAAATCAAAGCAGTCTTGATCATTGGTAGCAGAAAGGGAACTGAGCTCTGTTCAGTAGCACATTTATCCACATCAGTACATTGGATTTCCAGGTTTTCCCAACAGCATGTTTGCAGAAGCAGTGAGACTGTAAACCAACAGCCATCTGATCTTAAAGCTACTGAATAAACATGTATCATTGGGTTAATGCTTACTGAAACGTAGAGGGCAGTGGGAACAGAAATATCACAAGATTACCTTTGTTAGCTGATAATGGGCTCATGAAGATGAAACCGGCAAACACTTACATGAGCGTTACTGTATGAATATGATTGAACAATTACAGCATTTGGGATGTTTACAGTGAGAGTGTAGCTCACACTTGCTAAAAGTCTCTACACAGCTTAATTTAAATGTGCAACACTAACGGTAGCTTAGAAACCGTCCGCTGACATCAACAAACGCGGTTCTGGGAGGGGGGGGCAATGGTGGCCAGTGCCCCCTTAATAAGCCTCAACCCCCATCTGGTCCCCCTTAATTTAGCAAATATTTTCATACATTATTAACCCCACCTTTATCCTCAGAGGATATTACTCATGATAAATAAACCGTAGGTTAACACAGTATTTTAGTGTTTATTTTTCTATGTGTATCGTTAGTCTTTTGTAGAACAAAGAGCTAGAGAGCTCCTTCAGTAACGGGGGATTCCTGCACGTGTACACTGTTGGAGCCATTATGCAGCTCTGTTTCTGTTCTGTTTATATACCACTTGGTGCCAGTAATGCATGCAGTTTTATGTTTGAGCACTGGGTGGAGCATTGACTCTGGAAAAGCATGAAGGTGATTACAGTTTTTTTTCAATTGCTAAATGACAGAGGGAACAACTGAAGCCACCTGTACCAAACTGTGACTACAGTCTGCATCACCAACAGTCCGTTACCATGAACTGAACAGTTCACATCTCCTACTACACTCATTCACAGCAACACAACTCTTCACACACATCTCAGAACAGGCTCACTGAGATCACACACACACACAGACACACACACACATATATACAGAGACAGACACACACACAGACACACACACACACACACACACACACATATATACAGAGACAGACACACACACACTGTCACTCAGAACAGAGTAAAAACAGTAGTATCACAGTTTGAGTGACTTCACACAATAGTTTCTTTAAAGGAAAGATATAGATTTTACAATATACCAATTTTTATGTAAACAAGAAGGAATGAAAATCAGGTTTTAATCCTCGACGCAGAAGGTCCAGGGTTTGAATCCGACCTGTAACGGTCTTCCTCCCTCTCTCTCTCCTTTCATATCTCCGCTTTCCTCTCTAATAAAGGCAGAAATGCTCCAAAAAAGAAGAAAAAATCAGCACTTTGCTTCAATATAGTATTTTGTTTCTAGTAATTTATGGAATTAATGGAAAAAAAACTAAATGTACATTACAGTAACAAAGAATAGTGACTGATGCTGCCTCTCCAGCATCATGTTCTCTTCATCACACTGGATGTCTTCATCATCTCTAAATACTAATGAATGTGGTGTTTCCATTACTTTCACCTCCATTACCTTCTGAACAACAGCAAGAACACAGTTTTACTATAGTAAAGATGTAGTGTAGTTCACATTTGTATAGCTGTGTATGTAACCTCAGACATCTTACCTGGACATGTTGGTATCTTTGCTCTTTTACCTGTTTCAGTGTATAATTGTTTCCTTCTTTTTTGGTGTTTGTATACAAAAAAAAAGGAGCTTTCTCTGTATAGTAGTAGATAACTATCGTCCCCGTGGGGGCAGTTAGGTTTGCAGCACAGTTGCAAGGCACTTCATGACAGGACATCAGACATGATACAAACAAATAGTCCCTACATCAGACACCGACAGACATAAAAAACATACATCACACACACAATACACCTTTGGGTATGACTATTGCATTATGAATAATATTAGAGGCTATTTGGAGTTTGAAAATGCTGTGCATGTAAACGCTGAGTATTTGCTTCATTAGATGGCGGCCGGCGTCTCAGGCATCAGTTCGTGTTGTTGTGCGACTTTGGTGTTTTAAAGGGTTAGGAACTAACAAACTAAATGGTGGAGGCAGCAGTAGAGGAGAGACTCCTGTGTTCTGGGAGGTAAAATAACTTTTTGTCAAAAGGAGTCTGGTGGCTTTGATCAGTGACGGACTGGCCATCTGGAAATTAGGCAAATGTCAGAAGGGCCACTACTGATTGAGGTTATTTTATGCATGCAGCCACAAATATTCAAGATTGTACTGCTGTGAGGTGTGTGGAAAGATTCAATAAGAAGGCAGAGTTACTAATTTCCAAGCTAGGTTATTGACAATAGTGCCGTTGTGTTGCAAATGCCAAAAAAAATGTTTTTATCCCAGTGCATCACTGTTAGGTTTGATTGATGAACAGAAACCAAATGGAGACAGACGCAGTGTGAGTGTGAATTAACAGGTTTTATTTAAAGTACTCAAGTATAAAGTCCAGGTTTCCAGGGTGGAGAACAGGTCAGGTGGTTTCCTGGAAGGAGCGGGTCCGTCAGACAGAGACAGCAGACTGGCTAGCGGTGGGGTCCATTGGTGGTGGTTCTGGTCCGGTGGATGGCAGGAGTGGAGCGGTAGCAGGAGTCAGGTTCCAATGGCAGCTGAGGAACAAGAGAACGGATCAGGACAGGCAAACATACAATAGACTAAACAGATACGCAAAAGGTTTGTCTGGAGCCATACTAACTGTGGAGGTCTTGACTATGATCTGAAGCAGAGTGGAGGAAGGACCGGGTATATGAAGCAGAGGTTGATTGTGGTAGATGAGAGGCAGCTGGAAGCCTGACTCCTGCACACCAGACTCCACTCCTGCAATTAGGACAGACAGAGGGAGGGGGAGAGGAGAGAACAGAGAAGCTAACCTAACATTGCCTGAGAAAGCTCCACACACACAGGAGAAGAGACGCACCGACAGACAGACGGTAAGATTGACCTTTTGTTACAAAGCTGTGACTTTAACTGAGGGAGGACAGTTACAGGAAGGAGCTCTGAAGTACTGAAGAAGTAAAATGGTGCGTCCATGCCGCCTGGGAATATCAGGGACCACCCCCGTGATTACGTTGTTTTTTCAGACTGCCAGTGTTCACATGGTCGGCATGCGTGTTCTTCTGTTATATTTGTATTTGGCATATCGACTTGTTGCATGACTGTCACCAACTGTTGGGCGTAGCCTAGAGCATCAGGTGTGAAAACATGGAGGCCACAATAACAAAGGACACTACAGTTTGTACAAGAGCTCAAAACAAGGCCTACTTGACTTGGTTTACTTGTTCCTGGCAATAGCACACAACTTTTATAACTGAAGTTACTCTGTTGAAACCAATGGACGACTAAAACCTAAATCAGTAGCACATTGTGGATGTTGGCAAATATATTACATGCATGTGTGAATTTTCTATATTTAGGAAAGGTTTCTCACCCTGCAACACATTTGAACGATCGTCGGCCATGTTTCTGTACGCCAGTTGTCAACAACGCGTCACCAACTGGGAAACGCTGTTAGCAAAATCTAGCCCCAGTTTCCCACCTCTGATTCCCACATGAAGTGACATGAATGATGACGTTTTCACTGGGAAAAATGTTTTTCCGATGCACATGAATGCACGGCAATACTCGGAAAGAGGGGAGTGACTCAAGGAGTGACTCCCCCTCTGGCAGGAGGCTGAGGTCCATCGGGACCAAAACCTCCCACCACAAGAACAGTTTTCCCCCTCCGTCACTAGCCTTATCAACAAGTCCCTGAACCCACCCTGACTCTCTCCACACCACCTCTGGCTCTACATGCCACTGTACTCTCTCTGCTGTACTGCTTTTTCTATTTTTTTATTTAATACATACTGTGCACATATACTTATATTGTTTATATTTGATTTACAGAATGTGTAACATGCACCAATAAAGTTATTAAAGATAAAGTACTAGAGACCCAGACTTGAGTAGATGTTGAAGTGCTCTTTGACGTGGAAGTACTAAGGTTTAACTTTTTTTTTTAATTAACTATTGCAATTAGTTACAGTACAAGTATTGTTATGTAGTTATTAAAGAAAACAGTCAAAAGTTTGAACATCATATTGTTTATATTATTTTAACTTTTTGTATAGTTCTTTAAAAATGAAAAGGAAACCTGTTTTTGGGAGAATAAAACTACTCTGGGCTGAGATTTCCTAGTAACCAAAAAGGCTCAGGATGCTGCAAATGTTGGTATATGAAAATGGCTGGTGGATTTAAGACAAAAACTTGAAGAACATATGTGTCAGTGGCTTGTTGATCTTTACATTGTTGGTTCATTTCCTAACCTGGGCTGGGACACACATGAATACGTTTTGGTCATCCCGTTCTAACTCCAGCTTGGTCAGTGGCTCTCAGAGTCACATACTGATACGAAGTCTGTCACGTGGGACTGCTGGGATTGGTTGTAATGACGCAGCACATCAAAAATGTACTGAAGTAGAAGTATTAAACCCATCGAAAATATGTACTGAAGTAGGAGAGTAGAGTACAGATACAGACTTTTAGTACTTATGTACAGTAGTGAAGTAGTTTTACTGTGTTACTATACATCTCTGAAAATACTTTAACTGTAATCTGCTGCAGACTGAAAAACACGTAGAGACTCAAAGTGAAAGTAACTGAGGCAACTTTCTGCAGCAGGGAGGGGCACACAGGAAATGGTTGACTTCTGGGCTTCCTGCCAGAAATCTCTTAGACAACAACACTACTTAAGTTTAGGAAAAGATAGTGGTTTGGGTTAAAATAAACCCTTCTGGCAGACTGCCATGAAGGCAAACTTGTCCTGTGTGCAAGGGAGGGAAACACAACTGACTTCCTGTTTTAACGTCTGCTGTTTCTGCTGTTTTCAGCTGCTCTGAGACAAAATGGCTTCTATGTCAGAAGAGGATTTCTGCTGTTCGGTCTGTCATGAAGTCTTCAGAGATCCTGTTGTTCTGTCCTGTAGCCACAGCTTCTGTAAAGACTGTCTGAAGAGCTGGTGGACAGAGAAACCAACACAGGAGTGTCCAGTTTGTAGGAAAAGATCACTGAATTCAAAACCACCTTTAAACCGGGTGTTGAAGAAGCTGTGTGAGAGTTTCTTACAGCAGAGAGATCAGAGAGCTTCAGAGGCTCTCTGCAGTCTGCACTCGGAGAAACTCAAACTCTTCTGTCTGGACCATCAGCAGCCAGTGTGTCTCGTCTGTCTACATTCAGAAAAACACACCAACCACATAATCAAACCCATCGATGAAGCTGCACGACAACACAAGAAGGAACTCCAGGAAACTCTGGAGCCCTTAAGGCAGAAGTTAGAGGTTTTTGAACAAGTTAAAGTGAAGTTTGATCAAACGGCACAACACATGAAGGTCCAGGCCCGACGCACAGAGACACAGATTAAGGATCAGTTTAAGAAGCTTCACCAGTTTCTAGAAGAGGAAGAGGAGGCCAGGATGGCTGCACTGAGGGAGGAAGAGGAGCAGAAGAGTCAGAGGATGAAGGAGAAGATGAAGGCTCTGAGCAGAGAGATAGCAGCTCTTTCAGACACAGTCAGAGCCACAGAGGAGGAGCTGAGAGCTGAAGACGTCTCATTCCTGATCAACTACAAGGCTGCAGTGGAAAGAGTCCAGCAGCGCCCCCTGCTGGATGATCCACAGCTGCTCTCAGGAGCTCTGATAGACGAGGCCAAACACCTGGGCAACCTGAGCTTCAACATCTGGAACAAGATGAAGGACATGGTCTCCTACTATCCTCTGGTTCTGGACTCAAACACTGCTTATCCAAAACTCATCCTGTCTGAAGATCTGACCAGTGTGAGATGCGGAGAGAAACGGCAGCTTCCTGATAATCCAGAGAGGATTGATAGCTACCACTCTGTCCTGGGCTCTGAGGGCTTTAACTCAGGGACTCACAGCTGGGACGTCGAGGTTGGAGTCAGTACATACTGGTCACTGGGTGTGTTAGCAGAGTCTGTCCAGAGGAAGGGAGGCATACAGTCTGGATTATGGAGAATAGGGTTCTCTAGAGGTAAATACTCAGCGTTGTCTCCACCAGCTCCACTCACTGATCTCCCGTTTAAGAAGCAGCTGCAGAGGATCAGAGTGACTCTGGACTGGAACAGAGGAAAGCTGTCGTTCTCTGATCCTGATACTAACACACACATACACACCTTCACACACACTTTCACTGAGAAGATGTGTCCATACATTTACATTGGGGATAAAGCCCCACTGAAGATATCACCACTGATGGTCTGTGTGACAAAACAACAGGTCTGATGGAGTCTGTAGTTTTAGGGTGATGATAATAATAGTAAACAACTATTCACTTCCTAAATGTAAAGTGGTCCATCATCCATATATAGAATGAATATAAACAGAATTGTTAATATAAAGGGTAATAAACTGATTGCAGCGGTACAGGAGACGTCTGAATGAAACACAACAAAAGGCTTTTAAAAAGCTAAAAGTAATACTAATACCTGGAATCTAAAATAAATCAGAAATAAAAAAAACAGAATATACAAATGGATGAGATACTAAAAAGTGACAGGAGTTACAGCCACACTCAACAGGAGGGGCAACTAGAGAGAAGTGGCCTAAAACCTCTTAAAGACACAACAATAAAACAAGTCCCAACAAAAGGCACACGTTAAAACGTAAGAGGATTGGACACTTATCTCTCTCCCTCTCTCTCTCTCTCTCTCCCTCTCTCTCTCTCTCTCTCTCTCTCTTTAACCTGCTGGTTACATACGGATGTTTATACATGTAAATATGGATGTTTAGATGAAACATTATTGTTGTTCTGTCAATCCATTTACATTGTTGTGATTGTTTCAGTGTTTAATGTCTGTGTGTAGTTTTGATGCAAGTCATTATTTTAAGATTATAACTGATTATTTTGAGATGCTGAGCAGAGACGAATAAATTAAAATGAATACATTTCAACTTTTTAGTTTCCATATGTTACTGAAACATGTAATATAACTAATGTCAGTATTTACTTTATATTTACTGGATAGTTGTGTCAGGCTGGCTGAGGGCTTAGGCAGGAAACAAGAGTTCTGGACCCAAAATGCTCGAAGAAATCCAGGCTTACATCAGTCTTTAAATGCTGGAATCCAAACCAAGGTGGAAGCTCCAAAATAATAACTAAACTCCTCAAAGCCAAAAGATACTACACAAGGGGTGAGTAAACAGGATTAGGAAACAAGCAGGTACAGTCCACAACGATGACGACATGACAAGGACTAAACATAACAAGCAGGGAGGAAGCAAACAGGAAACAAAGCTAAACCAAGACACATGAAGCTTAACAATGCATTCTCATGCACAGGTTCGTATGATATCATATGAAGACTAGGAGACCTTCGACTGGTCATGTGACATCGGCTACAGAGCTCCGTGCTACAGAGCGGCAGTTGCTGAATGTTTAAGCTGCTACAGAGCATCGTGCTGCAGGCTACGGTGCTCTGTCAGATCAGAGGTAGTTGGTGGTCTAGTTACCCCAGAATAAGTGACTGTGAGCCGGGTACAGAGCACCGTGAGCTGCCGGTCATTTCGGCAGAGATTACGGTTAAGTTTAGGCAAGAAAAAGTGAGCGTTATGCGGTGAGGAAAGTTAAGTGTTGGCACAAAAACGACTAGTTAAGTTTAGTTTGTGGTTTGCATGGGAGCATGCCGATGTTCCCACAGCCATTTGTTCCCACATCTTAGCATCGTTTCAAAATTAGGCCCTAAATTCCCTCATTTCTAAGGTGTGTTTCTCAATTAGGCCCTATGTTCCCATATTTCCTTTTTCTTAAATTTGTATCAGACTTTATCCCCCTTTCTCCCAATTTGGTAGCCAATTACACACAACCTATTATCCAGGAGCAATGGACTACAGATGGAATGTAACCCTAACCCTAACATAGGGCCTAATTTTAAGAAGAATCTTAAATGTGGGACCATATGGCTATGGGAACATAGGGCTGTGGGAACATTGGGGTGTGGGACCATAGGGGTGTGGGACCATAGGGGTGTGGGAACATAGGGCTGTGGGAACATTGGGCTGTGGGAACATAGGTCTGTCCCTGTTTGTATTATAACACTCCCAAGGAACACACATCACCTGGGTGAAAGTCTTTAGTTTTCCCCGGAAAGCGAACCCTGCTCTCTGGCTTTAAAGTCCTGTACTACGCCAACTCATCCCCCCCCTGACCACCTCCCTGCGCGACCAGCCCTGTTCTTATACAGCAGCCTTCAAGGTTTTACATTTGGCAAAAAAACGTGTATATCATATAAAGTACAGTGCTTAACTTTTCATAGCTTATCGAACGTATGGTTCATGAGAACAGGCTGAACTAAACACTACAAAATAATACAGTTAGTAAACCAAGAGAAACATCCAAGACAAGTACAGAAACAAACTGAACAAATAACAAGAAACAGGAATCAAGCAAAACACAGAGCAATGGTTAACAAAATAAAACAGGAAACATAACAGCAGGAACCCACAACCCTAACAAGTTGTATGTGTGATTTCTTTATTTCCAACATTGTCTGTAAATGCATGAAAGATATATTCAGTTTTTGTGAGATATAAACATTAATATGATTAATCATGATACAGATCACAAACTTTATAAATCAGAGACTCATGCAGATGATTACCTAGCTGTATATAAATGAGTCTGCAGGTATTTATGATGTGTAAAAAGCAGTAATGATACTTTTTATAAAATTTGTACAGCACCTTTTATACAAGAAATAAAACAAACCTTGCGAAAACTTGAAAGTAATGGAGCTCCACCAAACTGGAAAATGTTTGTTTAGATTGCCAAGGCAGTCTCAAAACATATATGAAGACCCTCAGAAATGCCAGATCAAAATATTACTCATCACTAATAGAAGAAAATAAAAACAACCTTCAACAATTATTGTTAAAGGTCTCTTCAGCTAAACCATCTACCTGTCTCTTAGACCCCATCCCAACGAGGCTACTTAAAGAAGCCTAACACTTTACTAGATATGATCAATATGTCTTTATTAACTATGTACTGCTGCCACTGCTGTCACAAACATTGCACACATACAAACATGATAAACAAAACAGAACAGAACAAAAACAAATAGCCAAACAACAAAAACTCAAAACAGACAAAGAAACAAACAGAGCCTACAATTGCAACATAATAAATAACAGGGAATAATGATCATTCAAAATATAGCCAAGCATTACTGTAGAATGTCAGTGAGATTAAATGGTTCAATAAAGAGAGAAGAGTAAGGAATTAGATGAAATTGGAGAGTGTTAAAGTCTACATGTACAGTTAGTATGAAAGTGAGTTGCCAAGACATGTTTAAACAGTCTGAAAGATGAAATGGAGCAATATTTATCCAATCCATCTTCGTCCGCTTATCCGGTATCGGGTCGCGGGGGCA
>NC_135877.1:23109448-23124448 GCF_031162955.1 Sander vitreus | reverse complement strand
ACTCAGGCCACATCCCCTTTCATAACTAATGACCCGTTTCTTGTACACTATTGTATGAGGTATCATTGAAATCAGCAGAGAGTTCCGTTTTCATTGGTGATGATTTGCAGTGTCTGAGTAACGCACAAATGCACGGTCGCAAGGAGCGGCGTAACTCGTGTTACTATTCGCTGCTGCCAATATGAAGTTTGAACTTATTTTATCATTCAGTTCAGATATTATTTCTGCATAAAAAGATGGAACACATTAACATTTAAGAAGTGAGTAGTTGTTTACTCTTATTATCATCACCACCCTAAAACTACACTCTATCAGACCTGTTGTTTTGTTACACAGACCTTCAGTGGTGATATCTTCAGTGGGACTTTATCCATAGTAAAAATGCATGGGAAAGTCTTCTCAGTGAAAGTGTGTGTGAAGGTGTGTATGTGTGTGTCAGTATCAGGATCAGAGAACGACAGCTTTCCTCTGTTCCAGTCCAGAGTCACTCTGACCCTCTGGAGCTGCTTCTTAAACGGGAGATCAGTGCGTGGAGCTGGTGGAGACCATGCTGAGTATTTACCTCTAGAGAAATATATTATCCATAATCCAGACTGTATGAGTCTCTTCCTCTGGACAGACTCTGCTAACACACCCAGTGACCAGTCTGTACTGTCTCCAACCTCAACATCCCAGCTGTGAGTCCCTGAGTTAAAGCCCTCAGAGCCCAGGACAAAGCAGCAATAATCAATCCTCTCTGGATTATCAGGAAGCTGCCGTTTCTCTTCTCCTAGTCTCACACTGGTCAGATCTTCAGATAGGATGAGATTTGGACCAGCAGTGTTTGGGTCCAGGATCAGAGGAGTGTAGGAGACCATGTCCTTCATCTTGTTCCAGATGTTGAAGCTCAGGTTGCTCAGGTGTTTGGCCTCGTCTATCAGAGCTCCTGAGAGCAGCTGTGGATCATCCAGCAGGGGGCGCTGCTGGACTCTTTCCACTGCAGCCTTGTAGTTGATCAGGAATGAGACGTCTTCAGCTCTCAGATCCTCCTCTGTGGCTCTGACTGTGTCTGAAAGAGCTGCTATCTCTCTGCTCAGAGCCTCCATCTTCTCCTTCATCCTCTGACTCTTCTGCTCCTCTTCCTCCCTCAGTGCAGCCATCCTGGCCTCCTCTTCCTCTTCTAGAAACTGGTGAAGCTTCTTAAACTGATCCTTAATCTGTGTCTCTGTGCGTCGGGCCTGGACCTTCATGTGTTCTGCTGTTAGATCAAACTCCTCTTTAACTCGTTCAAAAACCTCTAACTTCTGCCTTAAGGGCTCCAGAGTTTCCTGGAGTTCCTTCTTGTGTTGTCGTGCAGCTTCATCGATGGGTCTGATTATGTGGTTGGAGTGTTTTTCTGAATGTAGACAGACGACACACACTGGCTGCTGATGGTCCAGACAGAAGAGTTTGAGTTTCTCAGAGTGCAGACTGCAGAGAGCCTCTGAAGCTCTCTGATCTCTCTGCTGTAAGAAACTCAAACACAGCTTCTTTAACTCCAGGTTACGAGGTGGTTCTGGCTTTGAAGATCTTCTCTTACAAACTGGACACTCCTGTGTCTGTTTTTCTGTCCACCAGCTCTTCAGACAGTCTTTACAGAAGCTGTGACTACATGACAGAACAACAGGATCTCTAAAGACTTCATGACAGACCAAACAGCAGAAATCCTCCTCTGACATAGAAGCCATTTTGTCTCTAAGAGCAGCTGAAAACAGCAGAAACAGCAGACGTTAAAACAGGAAGTCGGTTGTGTTTCCGTCCCTCGCACATGGGACAAGTTTGCCTTCAGGGCGGTCTGCAAAACTGTCCCAGTTTTAACTGCTCTTATTTTAACATAAATACCAATTAAAATGACAAAAAATATTTTTAATACATTTATTGTAAAAAGAACCTACAACATATAAGTGTGTGTGTGTGTGTGTGTGTGTGCAAACATTGGTGGTTCACATGCACAAGTGGCAACATGACAACATGTACTGTGTCTGTGTGTGTGTGTGTGTGTGCAAAGGAAAGTAGCAGGAGTGTGTGTATGGAGATGTCTTTCATCTCCTGGATGAAAATTATACTTTGCCATTCATTTCCTATGGCGGTCATTTTTGAAGTGTGACCAATTTGAATCAATCACTCAAAATTCAAAGAAAGTAGTCACAATGATTTGCATGTGTTCACATGTGAAGGATATCATAAGTTCCTGAGGCAATCTGATGAAAAATCCCATATTTATGATACAGGGAATGTGTAAATTGGTCATTTTTGACCAGAACAGTGTTAGAAGGTTAACCAAAACCACTATGTTTTCCTAAACTTAACTAAGTAGTGTTGTTGTCTAAGAGATTTCTGGCAGGAAGCCCAGAAGTCAAACGTTTCCCGTGTTCCCCTCCCTGCTGCAGAAAGTTTCCTCAGTTACTTTCACTTTGAGTCTCTACGTGTTTTTCAGTCTGCAGCAGATTACAGTTAATGTATTTCACTTCTTCAGTACTTCAGAGCTCCTTCCTGTAACTGTCCTCCCTCAGTTAAAGTCACAGCTTTGTAATAAAAGGTCAATCTTACCGTCTGTCTGTCGGTGCGTCTCTTCTCACTGATGACTCAACAGGAACAAGCTGGTTTCCTGTTTGTTCAGATGATGTAATGTAAGATGTGGAGCTTTGTCAGGCAGTTGATGAGTTTTATCTTAAAAGGGACAGTTCAGATGTGTTTTTCAGTGTGGATGTTTGAGCTACTTCTCAGTAGTCAGAAGCTGTGTTTCATTAGTGTTTCAAAATGCCCTCCTTCACTTCCTCTCAGCCCTTGGTATTACGTAACAGCATACGTCACACGGTGGCCACTTGGAGAGCAGAGGGAAAGTGGGCGGGGGATTGAAGTGGAACGCACCCCTTGTTCACTTTCAGCCCAAACTATAAGGATCGACTGCCAGTTGTTGGCTTATAGCGCTACTGTTTCAGCTACTGCTGTGTTTTATTCTCCAATCTTATTTCCATTAATTATGGCTTTCTATCCCCATTTTTATGTTTATTCTATGTCTGCTTATGTCATGCTGTTTCCTTATTGTACAGTAGACCTATTTCTTGTATAAAAGGTGCTGTACAAATTTTATAAAAAGTATCATTACTGCTTTTTACACATCATAAATACCTGCAGACTCATTTATATACAGCTAGGTAATCAGCTGCATGAGTCTCTGATTTATAAAGTTTGTGATCTGTATCATGATTAATCATATTAATGTTTATATCTCGCAAAAACAGAATATATCTTTCATGCATTTACAGACAATGTTGGAAATAAAGAAATCACACATACAACTTGTTAGGGTTGTGGGTTCCTGCTGTTATGTTTCCTGTTTTATTTTGTTAACCATTGCTCTGTGTTTTGCTTGATTCCTGTTTCTTGTTATTTGTTCAGTTTGTTTCTGTACTTGTCTTGGATGTTTCTCTTGGTTTACTAACTGTATTATTTTGTAGTGTTTAGTTCAGCCTGTTCTCATGAACCATACGTTCGATAAGCTACGAAAAGTTAAGCACTGTACTTTGTATGATTTACACGTTTTTTTTGAAAAATGCAAAACATTGACGGCTGCAAAACATTGACGGCTGCTGTATAAGAACGCGGCTGGTCGCGCAGGGAGGAGGTCGGGGGGGGGATGGGTTGGCGATAAAGTACAGGACTTTGGAGGTGACAGGAAAACTAAAGACTTTCACCCAGGTGATGTGTGTTCCTTGGGAGTGTTATAATACAAACAGGGACAGGCCTATGGTCCCACAGCCCTATGTTCCCACAGCCCTATGTTCCCACAGCCCAATGTTCCCACAGCCCAATGTTCCCACAGCCCTATGTTCCCACAGCCATATGGTCCCACAGCCCTATGTTCCCACAGCCCTATGTTCCCACAGCCCTATGGTCCCACAGCCCTATGTTCCCACAGCCCTATGTTCCCACAGCCCAATGTTCCCACAGCCCTATGTTCCCACAGCCCAATGTTCCCACAGCCCAATGTTCCCACAGCCCAATGTTCCCACAGCCCTATGTTCCCACAGCCCTATGTTCCCACAGCCCAATGTTCCCACAGCCCAATGTTCCCACAGCCATATGGTCCCACATTTAAGATTCTTCTTAAAATTAGGCCCTATGTTAGGGTTAGGGTTACATTCCATCTGTAGTCCATTGCTCCTGGATAATAGGTTGTGTGTAATTGGCTACCAAATTGGGAGAAAAGGGGGTTAAAATATGATACAAATTTAAGAAAAAGGAAATATGGGAACATAGGCCCTAATTGAGAAACACACCTTAGAAATGAGAGAATTTAGGGCCTAATTTTGAAACGATGCTAAGATGTGGGAACAAATGGCTGTGGGAACATCGGCATGCTCCCATGCAAACCACAAACTAAACTTAACTAGTCGTTTTTGTGCCAACACTTAACTTTCCTCACCGCATAACGCTCACTTTTTCTTGCCTAAACTTAACCGTAATCTCTGCCGAAATGACCGGCAGCTCACGGTGCTCTGTACCCGGCTCACAGTCACTTATTCTGGGGTAACTAGACCACCAACTACCTCTGATCTGACAGAGCACCGTAGCCTGCAGCACGATGCTCTGTAGCAGCTTAAACATTCAGCAACTGCCGCTCTGTAGCACGGAGCTCTGTAGCCGATGTCACATGACCAGTCGAAGGTCTCCTAGTCTTCATATGATATCATACGAACCTGTGCATGAGAATGCATTGTTAAGCTTCATGTGTCTTGGTTTAGCTTTGTTTCCTGTTTGCTTCCTCCCTGCTTGTTTGTCCCTGTATTTAATGTCCCGTTATGTTTAGTCCTTGTCATGTCGTCATCGTTGTGGACTGTACCTGCTTGTTTCCTAATCCTGTTTACTCACCCCTTGTGTAGTATCTTTTGGCTTTGAGGAGTTTAGTTATTATTTTGGAGCTTCCACCTTGGTTTGGATTCCAGCATTTAAAGACTGACGTAAGCCTGGATTTCTTCGAGCATTTTGGGTCCAGAACTCTTGTTTCCTGCCTAAGCCCTCAGCCAGCCTGACACAACTATCCAGTAAATATAAAGTAAATACTGACATTAGTTATATTACATGTTTCAGTAACATATCAAGTTAACAATGAGGAAACTAAAAAGTTGAAATGTATTCATTTTAATTTATTCATCTCTGCTCAGCATCTCAAAATAATCAATTATAATCTTAAAATAATGACTTACATCAAAACTACACACAGACATTAAACACTGAAACAATCACAACAATGTAAATGGATTGACAGAACAACAATAATGTTTCATCTAAACATCCATATTTACATGTATAAACATCCAGAGAGAGAGAGAGAGAGAGAGAGAGAGAGAGAGAGAGATATATAAGTGTCCAATCCTCTTACGTTTTAACGTGTGCCTTTTGTTGGGACTTGTTTTATTGTTGTGTCTTTAAGAGGTTTTAGGCCACTTCTCTCTAGTTGCCCCTCCTGTTGAGTGTGGCTGTAACTCCTGTCACTTTTTAGTATCTCCTCCATTTGTATATTCTGTTTGTTTTATTTCTGATTATTTTAGATTCCAGGTATTAGTATTACTTTTAGCTTTTTAAAGCCTTTTGTTGTGTTTCATTCAGCCGTCTCCTGTACCGCTGCAATCAGTTTATTACCCTTTATATTAACAATTCTGTTTATATTCATTCTATATATGGATGATGGACCACTTTACATTTAGGAAGAGAATAGTTGTTTACTATTATTATCATCACCCTAAAACTATAGACTCCATCAGACCTGTTGTTTTGTCACACAGACCATCAGTGGTGATATCTTCAGTGGGGCTTTATCCCCAATGAAAATGTATGGACACATCTTCTCAGTGAAAGTGTGTGTGAAGGTGTGTATGTGTGTGTTAGTATCAGGATCAGAGAACGACAGCTTTCCTCTGTTCCAGTCCAGAGTCACTCTGACCCTCTGGAGCTGCTTCTTAAACGGGAGATCAGTGAGTGGAGCTGATGGAGACAACACTGAGTATTTACCTCTAGAGAACCCTATTCTCCATAATCCAGACTGTATGCCTCCCTTCCTCTGGACAGACTCTGCTAACACACCCAGTGACCATTTCTGATTATTTTAGATTCCAGGTATTAGTATTTTTCATTTAGTTTTATCTTGATTTATTATTTATATTTTTACTGATCGTTTAAAATATATTTATGTTGTCAATCTACATCTCTGAGTGTTTAATTTGTGGACTTGCCTGTGTTCAAAGGAACCCCAAATGAGTAGTTAAAAGTAAGGAAGTGGGTTTGATTCCCAAGCTTTGGATATTCTTTGGGTGAAAGTCCCAAGGTGGCATTGTCGACATTTTTACCTTTAATACAATTTAGCTGGCACCCCTCCACGTGTCGGGTTACACAAGAACAAGAACACCTTGTCCCAGCTGCCCATGGCTCTGAAATCAGGTAATACCATCACTACCAATAAGTTCACGATATTAGAGAACTTCAATAAGCATTTCGCTAAAGCCGGCAATGCTTTTCATCTGGTGGCCGGACCCCTAGTAAAATGCTCTACAACCCCTGCAACTATATGTCCACACCCCCCACCCCACCATGCTTCTCCTTCACCCCATTCCTGACAGAGGATGTGTTGAGGGAGTTGCAAAATCTGGACCCATACAAATCTGGACTAGACAACCCGGATCCCTATTTCCTCAAATTATCTGCAAATATTATTGCTTCACCCACTACCAACCTGTTTAACCTACATCTCACATCTTCTGAAATTCCGGGAGAATGGAAATCCGCCACAGTCATCCCTCTCTTTAAAGGGGGAGACACCCTTGACCCAAACTGCTATAGACCCATATCTATGTTACCCTGTCTTTTGAAAGTCTTTGAAAACTTGGTCAGTAAACAGATTACCAACCATCTCAAATCCCATTGTGTCCTTTCCGCTATGCAATCTGGCTTCCGTGCTGGTCATGTCTGTACCACGCTACCCTCAAAGTCATAAAAGACATCACTGCCGCCATTGACAAAAAGCATTACTGTGCAGCTGTCTACATTTATCTGTCCAAGGCCTTTATCTCTGTTAACCATCATATTCTCATTGACAGACTCAACAACGTTGATTTTTCTCATGACTGCCTCGCATGGTTCAATAACTACTTTTCTGATAGCGTCCAGTGTGTTAAATCTGTGGGCCTGTAGTCAGGACCTATGGATGTCTCTATGGGGGTGCCACAAGGCTCGATTCTAGTACCAACACTTTTCTCCCTTTACATCTATGATGTAACATAGAACATAAATCCACCTCTATGCAGACGACACCATCCTGTACACATCCGGCCCCTCATTGGATAATGTGAGATCAAACCTCCAGGAGAGCTTCAATGCCATTCAGCACTCCTTCCGAAACCTCCAATTACTGTTAAACTCTGGCAAAACCAAGTTCATGCTTTTCAATCAATCACTGCCCATCCCTGCCCATCCGATTAGCATTACCACGCTCGATGGGCTGGAATTAGAAAATGTGACAGTGTACAAATACCTAGGTGTCTGGCTAGACAGTTCCCTCTCCTTCCAGCCACACATAAATACACCTTCAATCTAAAGTAAAGTCTAGGAACGTTTTTTTATTCCACAACAGGGCCTCTTTCACTCATGCTGCCAAACTCACTTTGGTGAAAATGACAGCTTTACCAATTCTTGATTACTGCCTCAAACTCAGCAGATTACAGTTTAAGTATTTTACTTCTTCAGTACTTCAGAGCACCTTCCTGTAACTGTCCTCCCTCAGTTAACGTCACAGCTTTGTAATAAAAGGTCAATCTTACCGTCTGTGTGTGGGTGCGTCTGTTCTCACTGACAACTCAACAGGAACAAGCTGGTTTCCTGGTCTGTTCAGATGATGTAATGTAAGGTGTGGAGCTTTCTCTGTCAGCTGATAAGTTTTATCTCAAAGGCAAAGTTCAGATGTTATAAAGTGTGGTTTCATGAGCTACTTCTCTATAGTCAGAAGCAATATTCTGCTGCATTCGGGGGCAGGCGCATATTTTAGACTCCTAAAAACTGTCACAGTTTGTCAGGAAAGGCCATCCATCCATCTTCGTCCGCTTATCCGGGGTCGGGTCGCGGGGGTAGCAGCTACAGCAGGGGACCCCAAACTTCCCTTTCCTGAGCCACATTAACCAGCTCCGACTGGGGGATCCCGAGGCGTTCCCAGGCCAGGTTAGAGATATAATCCCTCCACCTAGTCCTGGGTCTTCCCCAAGGCCTCCTCCCAGCTGGACGTCCCTCCACCTAGTCCTGGGTCTTCCCCGAGGCCTCCTCCCAGCTGGACGTCCCTCCACCTAGTCCTGGGTCTTCCCCGAGGCCTCCTCCCAGCTGGACGTCCCTCCACCTAGTCTTGGGTCTTCCCCAAGGCCTCCTCCCAGCTGGACGTTCCTCCACCTAGTCCTGGGTCTTCCCCAAGGCCTCCTCCCAGCTGGACGTCCCTCCACCTAGTCCTGGGTCTTCCCCGAGGCCTCCTCCCAGCTGGACGTCCCTCCACCTAGTCCTGGGTCTTCCCCAAGGCCTCCTCCCAGCTGGACGTTCCTCCACCTAGTCCTGGGTCTTCCCCAAGGCCTCCTCCCAGCTGGACGTCCCTCCACCTAGTCTTGGGTCTTCCCAAAAAAACAATAGATAAGAACTAATATAACATCATTAAACCATCATCATTCAGTATATATATTTCAAATATAATAATACAATGAATGATCTCTTTGTTTTTACTTGTTTTTGGCAGTAAAAGTTAAATATCCCCATTGACCAAAAAGTAAACATCCATATTGACCGACCACCCCCCTGTATCTGCATGAAATGGTTTGGTCCTGCCTTAGCACACTCAGTGACGTGTTTAGTTGTAGTCAGTAGATGCGCCAGAACTACAGTGACCATGATGTTGCCAAGTAACATTAAATCAAAATCTGGTTTTCAAAAAAGGAAAGAGAGGAAAGACAAAGGAAAGGGTGTCAAACTGTAACCCAGTTTTTCACCAAGAAAGGTGGGTAGCCTATAGTCTGAGTGGTATTAACCTGTTGGCTTAATGTCCATAGTGAAATAAGCTAGCTAGCTAGCTACAGACTAGTGTTAGCCAACATTTAATCACCATTTAATCAGTGCAGGGAAACGTTTAGCAAGATATTCATATTAAATCATTGTCCCTGCCCCTTTTAGCAGACTTAGACTTTGACAGATGAGTCAGCAGCAGCCCAGTCCCCCCCTAACTGAGCCCCTCCCTGTCCCAGTGAAGAAGGTGAGCAGCATTGTGTTCAATGACACGCCAGTTAGCATCATAGCAGGGAGTCTGTGGGGATTTCTCCATCTCTCTTGCTCTTTTTACCATTACAAAAAAGAAAATGAAATATTTATTAATGACAGAAATTCAAACACATTAATAACAATTATTTTCTCACATAATGATCATTATGAAATAAAATAAAAAAACAACAACCTACTGTCTGTACTGGATGCTGGACAGCTGGAAACAGTGAGTAGCTTACCTGAGCCTGCATGTAAGATACAGACCATATTAACTGTATTGAACTACAAGAAGCAAGACAGTTGCAAGCCTTTAATGAGAGTTATGTAAAGCTTTTGATGCGACAGGTCCTAGAGATGTGGTGACAACAGCTGCACAGAGGGGGCCCCAAGATTTTTTGTCATGGGGCCCAAAATTCCTGGCGGCCTAACTGTTGGTTTACAGTCTCACTGCTTCTGCAAACATAAAAGAGAGAGAGAGAGAGGAGTCGGACGTGGAAGAGACATCGCCTCTGATGTTGACGAGGTCTTGTGGCCAGATCCCCACCACACACAAACACACACAGACACAGGCACACACAAACACACACACACACACACACACACACACACACACACACACACACACACACACACACACACACACACACACACACACACACACACACACACACACACACACAGACAAACACACACACACAGACACACACACACACACACACACACACAGACAAACACACACACACAGACACACACACACACACACACACACACACACACACACACACACACACACACACACACACACACACACACACACACACACACACACACACACACACACACACACAGACAAACATACACACACAGACACACACACACACACAAGCACACAAACACACACACACACACACACACACACGCAGACACGCACACACACACACACACACACGCACACACACACACACACACACACACACACAGACACACACACACACACACACACACACAAAACAAGTATGTTTTTTTTCCCAATAGCCATTTACAGTATCCAGTAATAGTTTTTTTTACTTTAGTTTTGTTGCTAAATGTGATGATTTGTGATTCTGTTTTCTTTATTTCTGTAAGAATGTTTGTTTTTTGAAGGAGTATTAAGTTTTGATTGCAGTGTTTCAGTTTGTCATAGATGTGAGTTGTTAATCTCCACGTGTTGTCTGACTGGCCTGTGTGTAGAGTTTTGACGTAATGAGCCAAATTCTGCAAAAAGTGTGTAAGCAATAGGCAAAAACTGTAATCACCTTCATGCTTTTCCAGAGTCAATGCTCCACCCAGTGCTCAAACATAAAACTGCATGCATTACTGGCACCAAGTGGTATATAAAGAGAACAGAAACAGAGCTGCATAATGGCTCCAACAGTGTACACGTGCAGGAATCCCCCGTTACTGAAGGAGCTCTCTAGCTCTGTTAACGGGTTTTAACAACTCTTATAACCGGGGTAGGAAGGTGTTCACATGGCGTTTGAGAAATCAGGGTATTTAGCTTTAACTATTAAGGGCTTTAACACGAATATAATTTGGGGTGGCAGTAGCTCAGTCCGTTGGGAACCAGAAGGTGGACTGGTAGCTGGAGACGTGCCAGTTCACCTCCTGGGCACTGCCAAGGTGCCCTTGAGCAAGGCATTTCCCCCCCCCAAACCGCTCAGGGCGCCTGTTCAGCAGTCGCAGCCCACTCACTCTGACATCTCTCCATTAGTGCATGTATAGGACCTGAGTGTATGTGTGTATTTCAGGCCTGTGTGTAGTGTGTAACAACAGAGTGTAAATTGTTATTTCCCTGACACTGACTGACTGTAGAGAAGCTCATACAATCACACCGGTGTCGTGTCTCTTTAACAGAGAAATGAAATGATCTATTGTTGTATTTTGTTAGTTTTCTCTTCTATCAGCAGATTAACAGTCACAGAGACACACAGCGGGTCATTAAAAGTCATAAAGGTGATTAAATGTATTGTACAAACACAAAGGTGGGATTAATGGTTGCATACATCCGTTAATCTGCAGAAAAACACACAAACAGAGTGCCGGATTACACAGAGGAGCATCAGCGGCAAAGTGGGAATTATGTGCGATTAGTTAAACAGATTAAAATATTTGAAAAAAAACATTTTAATGTAAAAGTGAAGAAGCAGCAGATCTGGGGTCAGAGGTCACCCAACAACAACAACAACAACAACAACAAACATCTCTTCAGATCATGAACAGGTTCACGTGTCGGAAGGTTTCTCGGCTTAAAACCTTTCCACAAAATCGGCAATTGTCATTTTATTCTGCAGTTTTTGTAGATTAAATAAACCAGATTAAACGTGTTAATCAGTGAGCTGTTTCTAGTTTTTAATGAAGCTTTTATTTGTTGTTGTTTTCATATACACAGCAGTTGAAAATGTATATTAAAGACCAGGGGTGGACTGGGACAACAATTCAGCCCTGGCAAGTCCGTCCCTTACTACCAATTTCAGAATGGGACATTATTTGCTTGAAAACCAGGCTCACATGAGATTATGGGACCGGCAGCATGAAGGGGGGCCACTTACAGGCTTTCATAATGAAATAATACACACAAATTATAAAACCTTCAAATAAACTACCATGGCACCATCTTAGAATAGAATGGAAATGCTTCCTTATTTAAAACATATTATTACAAACGTAAAACAGTTGCTGCAGCTCCTCTTTTCACCCTGTGTTCAGGTCTCTGTTTTAGCTGCAGAGTGAGACCTCTCACTGCTGGAACATCTTTGTTGGCAGTCGCACATGCTCAGTAGCTAGGTAAGGACTACTAGCCAGTCAGCAGCAGAGTATGAGGGGTCCTGACAGTACCTAGGCAAGGACTACTAGCCAGTCAGAAGCAGAGTATGAGGGCGTGTCCTGACAGTAGCTAGGTAAGGACTACTAGCCAGTCAGAAGCAGAGTATGAGGCGTGCCCTGACAGTACCTAGGTAAGGACTACTAGCCAGTCAGAAGCAGAGTATGAGGGCGTGCCCTGACAGTACCTAGGTAAGGACTACTAGCCAGTCAGAAGCAGAGTATGAGGGCGTGCCCTGACAGTACCTAGGTAAGGACTACTAGCCAGTCAGAAGCAGAGTATGAGGGCGTGCCCTGACAGTACCTAGGTAAGGACTACTAGCCAGTCAGAAGCAGAGTATGAGGGCGTGTCCTGACAGTACCTAGGCAAGGACTACTAGCCAGTCAGAAGCAGAGTATGAGGGTGCCCTGACAGTACCTAGGTAAGGACTACTAGCCAGTCAGAAGCAGAGTATGAGGGCGTGCCCTGACAGTACCTAGGTAAGGACTACTAGCCAGTCAGAAGCAGAGTATGAGGGCGTGCCCTGACAGTACCTAGGTAAGGACTACTAGCCAGTCAGAAGCAGAGTATGAGGGCGTGCCCTGACAGTAGCTAGGTAAGGACTACTAGCCAGTCAGAAGCAGAGTATGAGGGCGTGCCCTGACAGTACCTAGGTAAGGACTACTAGCCAGTCAGGAAGCAGAGTATGAGGGCGTGCCCTGACAGTACCTAGGTAAGGACTACTAACCAGTCAGAAGCAGGGTATGAGGGGCCCTGACAGTACCCTAGGTAAGGACTACTAGCCAGTCCCATCCGTTGGGAACCAGAAGGTGGACTGGTAGCTGGAGACGTGCCAGTTCACCTCCTGGGCACTGCCAAGGTGCCCTTGAGCAAGGCATTTCCCCCAAACCGCTCAGGGGCGCCTGTTCAGCAGTCGCAGCCCACTCACTGACATCTCTCCATTAGTGCATGTATAGGACCTGAGTGTATGTGTGTATTTCAGGCCTGTGTGTAGTGTGTAACAACAGAGTGTAAATTGTTATTTCCCTGACACTGACTGACTGTAGAGAAGCTCATACAATCACACCGGTGTCGTGTCTCTTTAACAGAGAAATGAAATGATCTATTGTTGTATTTTGTTAGTTTTCTCTTCTATCAGCAGATTAACAGTCACAGAGACACACAGCGGGTCATTAAAAGTCATAAAGGTGATTAAATGTATTGTACAAACACAAAGGTGGGATTAATGGTTGCATACATCCGTTAATCTGCAGAAAAACACACAAACAGAGTGCCGGATTACACAGAGGAGCATCAGCGGCAAAGTGGGAATTATGTGCGATTAGTTAAACAGATTAAAATATTTGAGAAAAAAAACATTTTAATGTAAAAGTGAAGAAGCAGCAGATCTGGGGTCAGAGGTCACCCAACAACAACAACAACAACAACAACAACAAACATCTCTTCACATCATGAACAGGTTCACGTGTCGGAAGGTTTCTCGGCTTAAAACCTTTCCACAAAATCGGCAATTGTCATTTTATTCTGCAGTTTTTGTAGATTAAATAAACCAGATTAAACGTGTTAATCAGTGAGCTGTTTCTAGTTTTTAATGAAGCTTTTATTTGTTGTTGTTTTCATATACACAGCAGTTGAAAATGTATATTAAAGACCAGGGGTGGACTGGGACAACAATTCAGCCCTGGCAAGTCCGTCCCTTACTACCCAATTTCAGAATGGGACATTATTTGCTTGAAAACCAGGCTCACATGAGATTATGGGACCGGCAGCATGAAGGGGGCCACTTACAGGCTTTCATAATGAAATAATACACACAAATTATAAAACCTTCAAATAAACTACCATGGCACCATCTTAGAATAGAATGGAAAAGCTTCCTTATTTAAAACATATTATTACAAACGTAAAAACAGTTGCTGCAGCTCCTCTTTTCACCCTGTGTTCAGGTCTCTGTTTTAGCTGCAGAGTGAGACCTCTCACTGCTGGAACATCTTTGTTGGCAGTCGCACATGCTCAGTAGCTAGGTAAGGACTACTAGCCAGTCAGCAGCAGAGTATGAGGGGTCCTGACAGTACCTAGGTAAGGACTACTAGCCAGTCAGAAGCAGAGTATGAGGGCGTGCCCTGACAGTACCTAGGTAAGGACTACTAGCCAGTCAGAAGCAGAGTATGAGGGTGCCCTGACAGTACCTAGGTAAGGACTACTAGCCAGTCAGAAGCAGAGTATGAGGCGTGCCTGACAGTACCTAGGTAAGGACTACTAGCCAGTCAGAAGCAGAGTATGAGGGCGTGTCCTGACAGTACCTAGGTAAGGACTACTAGCCAGTCAGAAGCAGAGTATGAGGCGTGCCCTGACAGTACCTAGGTAAGGACTACTAGCCAGTCAGAAGCAGAGTATGAGGCGTGCCCTGACAGTACCTAGGTAAGGACTACTAGCCAGTCAGAAGCAGAGTATGAGGGCGTGCCCTGACAGTACCTAGGTAAGGACTACTAGCCAGTCAGAAGCAGAGTATGAGGGCGTGCCCTGACAGTACCTAGGTAAGGACTACTAGCCAGTCAGAAGCAGAGTATGAGGGCGTGCCCTGACAGTACCTAGGTAAGGACTACTAGCCAGTCAGAAGCAGAGTATGAGGGCGTGCCCTGACAGTACCTAGGTAAGGACTACTAGCCAGTCAGAAGCAGAGTATGAGGGCGTGCCCTGACAGTACCTAGGTAAGGACTACTAGCCAGTCAGAAGCAGAGTATGAGGGCGTGCCCTGACAGTACCTAGGTAAGGACTACTAGCCAGTCAGAAGCAGAGTATGAGGGCGTGCCCTGACAGTACCTAGGTAAGGACTA
>NC_135877.1:23096948-23101948 GCF_031162955.1 Sander vitreus | reverse complement strand
TGCAACCTAGGGTCTTTTTGTGAATGTACCTGAGTCAAACCTTTGTTTAAAAGCATATTTAGGAGGGAAACGCCACTTTTAAGATGTACCGTATTCTGGCTTTTTGGGTCAAATAGCCTTTTGAATGGGAGTGCTAGGGGCGCTACGATGCTAGCCTCAAAATATCTATTTTTAAACACTAAGAAGGCTCGACACAACATGAGACTTTACTCCAAGTATCACCAGGTTCTACACCTTAACCACAGCACTGACAACATCATTTGTGTTCAGAGTTTACTAAAAAGAAAGGTTTTGAGCAACTCCCGTTAGCTGTTGTTGTTTACGCTATCCGCCATTTTCCCAGTCTAAAATAGGCGATCTCCGAATGCGAATAAACGGAAATGGGAGGAAATGTCATTCTTATATGAGGCTCCTTTTTCAACTACGAGGTCAATATTGTGTTTCACTAACGACAAAACAAGAAATAATCCGTGCATTTATATGGAGCTAAGCTTTAGGAGCTCTCCATCTTTACTCTCCTCCCTCGACTATTTCTGACTGGCTCGATAGACGGAGACCGGAAGAACAACAGCTAACGGGAGGTGTTAAAACCTCTTTTTTAGTAATCTCTGTGTGCACAACCAATGTTGTCAGTGCTGTGGTTAAGGTGTAGAACCTGGTGATACTTGGAGCAAAGTCTCATGTTGTGTCGAGCCTTCTTAGTGTTTAAAAATAGATATTTTGAGACTAGCATCAAAGTGTCCCTAGCTCTCCCATTCAAAAGGCCATTTGACCCAAAAACGAGAATACGGTAAATCTTAACAGTGATGCTTCCGTCCTAAATATGCTTTTAAACGAAAGTTTGACTCAGGTACATTCACAAAAAGACCCTAGGTTGCATTTTGGCGAGAGTTACGCTTTAAGTGTGTTTTACGACGATAAAAGTCCTGATTATTCACATGGAGTCTGGTGGAGATATGCTGGCTCTATACACGCTAAAAGTCCTGATTATTTACATGGAGTCTGGTGGAGATATGCTGGCTCTATACACGCTAAAAGTCCTGATTATTTACATGGAGTCTGGTGGAGATATGCTGGCTCTATACACGCTAAAAGTCCTGATTATTTACATGGAGTCTGGTGGAGATATGCTGGCTCTATACACGCTAAAAGTCCTGATTATTCACATGGAGTCTGGTGGAGATATGCTGGCTCTATACACGCTAAAAGTCCTGATTATTTACATGGAGTCTGGTGGAAATATGCTGGCTCTATACACGCTAAAAGTCCTGATTATTTACATGGAGTCTGGTGGAAATATGCTGGCTCTATACACGCTAAAAGTCCGGATTATTTACATGGAGTCTGGTGGAAATATGCTGGCTCTATACACGCTAAAAGTCCTGATTATTTACACGGAGTCTGGTGGAAATATGCTGGCTCTATACACGCTAAAAGTCCTGATTATTTACATGGAGTCTGGTGGAAATATGCTGGCTCTATACACGCTAAAAGTCCGGATTATTTACATGGAGTCTGGTGTGTTTGGTGATGGTGATTTCGGGGCTGTTTCATGTTAAAGTGCCCATATTATGAAAAAATCACTTTTTCTGGGATGTGGGGAGTTATTTTGTGTCTCTGGTGCTTCCACACACATACAGACTTTGATAAAAACCCTCCATGCTGTTCTGAGTGAGATACGGTTCCTGAATGTGTCCTGTCTTCAGTCTCTGGGTCAGCTGGTCAACATCTGCACGGCTTTCTACGTCACTAGCTGAGACGAGGGGGCTAACCGCAACCGTTAGCATGCTAGCGCTAGCATGCTACCTCATTCTTAATGGCAAAGCACTGCTACAACACACACAAGTTCTCCATAATCTACAAAATAACTACTTACATGTGCACCCTTGTTTAGAAGAAGTCTCCCAGCTAATCCTGCCTTGTAACTGACCGAAGTCTCTGGAGCTAGCTGACATGATCTATGATCTGAGCTACTGAGCATGTGCAAGTGCAAACAAAGATAGTACAGAAGAAAAGCTGTCTCACTCTGTAGCTAAAACAAAGACCTGAACACAGGGTGAAAAGAGGAGCTGCAGCAATGAGCAGTACAACAAAAATATGGTGTTTTTTGATAATTAAACCATGTAAACCTATTCTGGTACAACCTCAAAATACAGTTATGAACCTGAAAATGAGCCTAATATGGGAGCTTTAAACAAAAAGGATCTTACTCTTTAACAAGAAGGTCTATCTCTATAGGGATCCTTTCCATAATGTTGGGAAATAGGGTCCATGTTGGAACAAACCAAAGTAACCCAAAGTTTCTGGTATCCTCCCTCTACGCTGATGACACTGATCTTTATCTTATCAACACACTGAGCTGTCCCGACGTTATCTCAGCACCATAAAGTAAAGGAATGCTTTGTGTTCAGCTAGTAAAGTTTAACAGTCTCGTCTTGTTGGGAAAAGAATAACTACAGCTGCAGATTGCAGTCAGGACAAATAAAAGTCAAAGTCTCTGTTGTAAAAACTATGTTTAGTTGCACAATATGTTTGAACACGTGTTTTCAAAGACTGTGATATCTTATTAACTGTTTATCTGGTTTTAATGTTGGGAAAGTGTGTTGTTTTGTCGGTAAGTGTCTTATCTGTTGTCATCTTTGTTGTTTTGTGTGAATCCTGGAAAGAGTAGCTGATATACAGCCAAACTTCAGTGTATTAAATGCCACTTTAAGTATAAAGTAGCTGAATGCAGTTAGTCAGAACTACAAGGCCATGAAAAATATATATATATCTGTAAAATATTTTGTTCATTCCCCCTGCTCTGGTGTTCCCCCTCTCATTCCCCCTGCTCTGGTGTTCCCCCCCTCTCATTCCCCCTGCTCTGGTGTTCCCCCTCTCATTCCCCCCTGCTCTGGTGTTCCCCCTCTCATTCCCCCTGCTCTGGTGTTTCCCCCCTCTCATTCCCCCTGCTCTGGTGTTTCCCCCTCTCATTCCCCCCTGCTCTGGTGTTTCCCCCTCTCATTCCCCCTGCTCTGGTGTTCCCTCCCCTCTCATTCCCCCTGCTCTGGTGTTTCCCCCCTCTCATTCCCCCTGCTCTGGTGTTCCCCCTCTCATTCCCCCTGCTCTGGTGTTTTCCCCTCTCATTCCCCCTGCTCTGGTGTTCCCCCCCTCTCATTCCCCCTGCTCTGGTGTTTCCCCCTCTCATTCCCCCTGCTCTGGTGTTTCCCCTCTCATTCCCCCTGCTCTGGTGTTTCCCCCCTCTCATTCCCCCCCTGCTCTGGTGTTTCCCCTCTCATTCCCCCTGCTCTGGTGTTTCCCCCTCTCATTCCCCCTGCTCTGGTGTTTCCCCCTCTCATTCCCCCTGCTCTGGTGTTCCCCCTCTCATTCCCCCTGCTCTTTATGTTGGACATTGAGAAGTTGAATCTGAGTTATGTTTTTTATTGTCATCATTTTGACACTTGTAATATATGTAAAAAATGTATTCTCATGCATCCTTTGGAGGATGATAAAGATATATTTTAATACTTTTTTGAGTTTTTTTTTTTATACTTTCAGCACTTTTTTGACTAACTTTGACACAGTATAACAGGCTTTTTTGAGGGGGGGTTTTGACGTTTTTGGACGTTGTTTTTCACACTTTCAGCGCTTTTTGAGGTGCCCTGCTGCGTCCTGCTGAAGCTGCTACATCCAGCCATGCACTGCTGTGCCCTGCTATGACATGAACTACTACGACTAACATTTTCTAGTCATATTATCTTTATTGTGACTATTATTGCCGCTGTTCATCACATCCCCAACCAGCACTCTGTGTGTGTCTGTGTGTGTGTGTGTCTCTCTGTTTGTGTGTGTGTGTGTGTCTCTGTGTGTGTGTCTCTGTGTGTGCGTGTGTCTCTGTGTGTGTCTGTGTGTGTGTGTGTGTGCGTGTCTCTGTGTGTGTGTGTGTGCGTGTGTCTCTGTGTGTGTGTGTGTGTGTGCGTGTGTGTGTGTGTCTCTGTGTGTGTGCGTGTGTCTCTGTCTGTGTGTGTCTGTGTGTGTGTGTGTGTGTGTGTGTGTCTCTGTGTGTGCGTATGTCTCTGTGTGTGTGTGTGTCTGTGTGTGTGTGTGTCTCTGTGTGTGCGTGTGTGTGTGTGTGTGTGTATTTGTGTGTATGCGTGCGTGTGTGTGTGTCTGTGTGTGTGTTTGTGTGTATGTCTGTGTGTGTGTTTGTGTGTGTGCGTGTGTGTGTGTCTGTGTGTGTTTCTGTGTGTGTGTGTGTGTGTGTGTGTGTGTGTGTGTGTTTGTGTGTATGCGTGTGTGTGTGTGCGTGCGTCTGTGTGTGTGTATGCGTGCGTCTGTGTGTGTGTCTGTGTGTGTTTGTGTGTATGCGTGCGTGTGTGTCTGTGTGTGTTTGTGTGTATGCGTGCGTGTGTGTGTCTGTGTGTGTTTGTGTGTATGCGTGTGTGTCTGTGTGTGTGTTTGTGTGTATGTGTTGTTTGGACAGTGTCCTGAGATAACTCCTGTTTGATATTATCAATAAAATAGAAATGAATTGAGGGGTATTTTTGACTAACTGACACAGTTTTAAAGGCTTTTTTGTATTTTATGATATAGACATCATGGTGTTGTCTGTCCAACAGAGAGCTGCTGGAGACGACCTGCCGCCTCGCCAACACCCTGAAGAGCCATGGGATCCAGAAGGGGGACCGGGTCGCCATTTACATGCCGGTGTCGCCGCTGGCGGTGGCTGCCATGTTGGCGTGCGCCCGTATCGGAGCGGTGCACACCGTGGTGTTTGCTGGCTTCAGCTCGGAGGCTCTGGCCGGGAGGATCCAGGACGGTGAGGGTTTCTCTCTGTTCACACCGACCGTCAGAGCAACAAAGTTTGTGTGTGTGTGTGTGTCTGTGTGTGTGTGTGTTTGTGTGTGTGTGTGTGTGTTTGTGTGCATGCGTGCGTTTGTGTGTGTGTTTGTGTGTATGCGTGCGTGTGTGTGTGTGTCTGTGTGTGTTTGTGTGTGTGTGTGTGTGTTTGTGTGTGTGTC
>NC_135877.1:23084448-23094448 GCF_031162955.1 Sander vitreus | reverse complement strand
ACACAGACACACACACACAGACAGAGACACACACACGCACACACATGCACACTCACATGCACACACACAGACACACAGACACACACACACACTGATGCAACTGTAACTTTATATCCTGCAGATAAATTTGGACTTTGAGAAAACTTAGAAACACTTAAACTCTTTATGGATGAATGTTTACAGATCTGCTGTTTACTGTATCTGTTCTCAGAGCTGTGTGTGTGTGTGTGTGTGTGTGTGTGTCTGTGTGTGTGTGTGTGTGTGTGTGTGTGTGTGTGTGTGTCTGGGGTCATATCAAGGAGTCGTGTGTTTTGGAAACAATTGGCCAAATATGGCATTTCACGGCCGGCTGAGCAGCAGCAGAAGTAGTGCATGCTGGGAGTTAGCTGAGTGCAGGAATGACCTGCAGAGTCTTTGAGATAAAGTAGGGCACTGTGTGTGTGTGTGTGTGTGTGTGTGTGTGTGTGTGTGTGTGCATAACCAGCTGAGTTATGAGGAACAGGTTTTGGTGGAGTTACAACTCTGAGAGTTTTAGTAACTTCTAGCAGGGTTTAATGAAAGCATCAAAAACTTCGAAAAAGTGACAAAAATGTTGAAAACAGTGGAGCTGAACATGGAGTCACTCAGCAGAGTCAGAACTCCTCCAGAACACACACACACACACACACACACACACACACACACACACACACACACACACACACACACACACACACACACAGAGACACACACACACAGAGACACACACACACACACACACACACACACACACACACAGAGACATGTCAGGACAGGATGTTTAATCATCAAACTGGATATTTCCAGGATCATTCAGACAGAAAGTTCACGGCCGTATTACAGAAACCTCGTATTTTAACCCTTGAGTTCCCCGTCGAGCTGCAACGTTTTGACTTTCTGGGTCAAAATGTAAAAAAACTTGTGTCACTTTTTTCGAAGTTTCAGTCAATATTTTTCAGCGCTGTTTTTTGACTTTTTTTATAAGCTTTTCCCACGTTTTTGTCACTTTCTTTTAAGTTTTTGTCACTTTTTGGGGTGTGTGTTGCATCCAGCCCAGTGTGTGTGTTGCATTCACAGCCCAATGTAAAGCCGTGGTTCTGTGTTGCGTTCACAGCCCAGTGTAAAGCCGTGGTCACCTGTAACCAAGGCGTGCGCGGAGGCCGCCTCACCGAGCTGAAAGCCACAGTGGACACCGCGGTGAAAGTGTGCCCGACGGTCCAACACGTGTTCGTGTCACAGAGGACAGAAACACCGGCTGTGATTGGACGGCTGGACGTCCCGCTGGAGCAGGTGAGACACACGACACACACATCATAATAACCACACAGACACACACAGACACACACACACACACACACACACACACATCACAATAACCACACACACACACACACACACACACACACACACACACACACACACACACACACACACACACACACACACAGGCATCATAATAAACACACACACACACACACACACACACACACACACACACACACACACGTATACGAGTGGATCTTCTAAATATTTGGGGGGACATATCCCCTGCATCCCCCCCCCACTATGGTATCATTAGCAGTACAGTTACCTGTTGTTTGTTGCAGGTTATGTCCCATCAGAGTCCCGTTTGTCCTGCGGAGCCTCTGGACAGTGAAGACCTCCTGTTTCTTCTCTACACATCCGGAAGTACGGGGAAACCTAAAGGCATCGTCCACACACAGGCCGGATACCTGCTGTACTGCTCGCTCACACACCAGGTAACTTTATACACACACACACACACAGACACACACACACACACACACACACACACACACACACACACACACTAACACATCAGGTAACTCTACACACACACAGACACACACACACAGATATCCACACACACACACACACACACACACACACTAACACACAGGTAACTCTACACACACACAGACACACACACACAGATATCCACACACACACACACACACACACACAACAGCTAATATAACAATAATAACAATAACTTTATTTTTAATAACTTTATGTATTTAAGACAACCTCCTTCATATCTGAATCTCTCTGCACAGAGCTGTGTGTGTATGTGTGTGTGTGTGTGTGTGTGTGTGTGTGTGTGTGTGTGTGTGTGTGTCGTGTTAATGAGGACATGAAGATAAAAGAAAGCAGTTACACAACAGGAAGAAGAGAAACACGTTGGCTCCAAATCTGCCTCACAAAGCTAACAATTAGCGTTTTCTGATTAACAAGCAGAAACATCTGTTAGCTCTGTGTGTGTGTGTGTGTGTGTGTGTGTGTGTGTGTGTGTGTGTGTGTGTGTGCAGGGATTGACATGATGTTTATGATGATAATTGAATCAAAACATAAAGATAATAACCTCCTCAGTGCTAATTTCTAAAGCAGCTTAGCAGCTCGGTGGTTTCAGCTGCTTGTTTGGATCAAACAACAGAACAAAAGCTGCTTTATGGGGAACAGAGGAGCTGCTGGGTCCACGCCAGAGAGAGAGACAGAGACAGAGACAGAGAGAGAGACAGAGAGAGAGAGAGAGAGAGAGAGACAGAGAGAGAGAGAGAGAGAGAGAGAGAGAGACAGAGAGAGAGACAGAGAGAGAGAGAGAGAGAGAGAGAGAGAGAGAGAGAGAGACAGAGAGAGAGACAGAGAGAGAGAGAGAGAGACAGAGAGAGAGAGAGAGACAGAGAGAGAGAGAGAGAGAGAGAGAGAGAGAGAGAGAGAGACAGAGAGAGAGAGACAGGAGAGAGAGAGAGAGACAGAGAGAGAGAGAGAGAGACAGAGAGAGAGAGACAGAGAGAGAGAGAGCAGAGAGAGCAGAGAGAGAGAGAGAGAGAGAGAGAGAGAGACAGAGAGACAGAGAGAGAGACAGAGAGAGAGAGAGAGACAGAGAGAGCAGAGCAGAGAGAGAGAGAGAGAGAGAGAGCAGAGAGAGAGAGAGAGAGAGAGAGACAGACAGAGAGACAGAGAGAGAGAGAGACAGAGAGAGAGAGAGAGAGAGAGAGACAGAGAGAGAGAGAGAGAGAGAGAGAGAGAGACGAGAGAGAGACAGAGAGAGACAGAGAGAGAGAGAGAGACAGAGAGAGAGAGAGACAGAGAGAGAGAGAGAGAGAGAGACAGAGAGAGAGACAGAGAGAAAGAGAGAGAGAGAGAGAGAGAGAGAGAGAGAGACAGAGAGAGAGAGAGAGAGAGAGAGAGAGAGAGAGAGAGAGAGAGAGAGAGAGAGAGAGAGAGAGACAGAGAGAGAGAGAGAGAGAGAGAGAGAGAGCGTGTTGCTAGGCGCCTCACATTGTCAAACAAATCCAGATTCTGGGAAACCAAACACTCACTGCTCAGTAAACAGGAAGTCTTAGAGGAAAACTGGAACGCACGCACACACACACACACACACACAGAGACACACTTAGACATTAGATGGTATGTATGTAACTTTTTACTTCAAAATGTTCCGACTTTCTACATCAAAATTTTATGACTTTTTACCTCAAAATGTTCCGACTTGTTTCTCCAAATTTTCGGACTTTTTTTTCAATATTTTCCGACTTTTTTCTCAAAATTTTCCAACTTTTTACATCAACATTTTTTGACTTTTTTCTCAAACTTTTACGACTTTTTTATCAAAATGTTCCGACTTTTTTTTCAAAATGTTCCGACTTTTTTCTCAAAATTTTCCAACTTTTTACATCAAAATTTTCCGACTTTTTACTTCAAAATGTTCCGACTTTTTTCTCAAAATGTTCCGACTTTTTTTTCAAAATGTTCCGACTTGTTTCTCAAAATGTTCCGACTTTTTACCTCAAAATTTTCCGACTTTTTTATCAAAATGTTCCGACGTCCTACATCAAAATTTTCCGACTTTTTTCCTAAAAGTTTTCCGACTTTCTTCTCAAAATGTTCCGACTTTTTTTACTCAAAAAATGTTCCGACAAATTTTTACTCAAAATGTTCCGAATTTTCACTCAAAATTTTCCGACTTTTTTATCAAAATTTTCCAAGATTTTACCCCAAAATGTTCAGTTTTTAGCTCAAAATTTTCCGACTTTCTACCTCGGAGTTTTTCGACTCTTTACTCAAAATTGTTCTGAGTTTTCTCCTCAAAATGTTCCAACTTCCTACATCAAAATTTTACGACTTTTTACCTAAAAATTTTCCTACTTTTTTCTCAAAATCTTCCGACTTTTTACTTCAAAATGTTCCGACTTGTTTTTCAAAATGTTCCGACTTGTTTCTCAAAATGTTCCGACTTTTTTTTCAAAATGTTCCGACTTGTTTCTCAAAATGTTCCGACTTGTTTCTCAAAATGTTCCGACTTTTTTTTCTCAAAATGTTCCGACTTTTTTCTCAAAATGTTCGACTTTTTTCAAAATTTTCCGACTTTTTACTCAAAATGTTCCGAGTTTTTACATCAAAATTTTCCGACTTCTTTCTCAAAATGTTCCAAGTTTTTACCTCAAAATTTTCCAACTTTTTACTTTAAACTCTTCCGACTTGAATTTCAAAATGTTCCGACTTTCTACATCAAAATTTTACGACTTTTTACCTAAAAATTTTCCTACTTTTTTCTCAAACATTCTCAAAATGTTCCGAGTTTTTACCTCAAAATGTTCCGACTTTTTTCTCAAAATGTTCCGACGTCCTACCTCAAAATTTTAGACTTATTCCTCAAAATGTTCCGACTTTTTACATCAAAAATGTTCAGACTTTTTGAGCTCAAATTTTCGAGCATTTTAGGTAAAAATCTCGGAAAATTTTCCGACTTTTTTATCAAAATCTTCCGACTTTTTACCCCAAAATGTTCCGAGTTTTTAGCTCAAAATTTTCCGACTTTTTTCTTAAAATGCTCCGACTTTCTACCTCTGAGTTTTTCGACTCTTTACTCAAAATTGTTCCGAGTTTTCTCCTCAAAATGTTCCAACTTCCTACATCAAAATTTTACGACTTTTTACCAAAAAAATGTTCCTACTTTTTTCTCAAAATCTTCCGACTTTTTATTTCAAAATGTTCCGACTTGTTTCTCAAAATGTTCCGACTTGTTTCTCAAAATGTTCCGACTTTTTTTTCAAAATGTTCCGACTTTTTTCTCAAAATGTTCCGACTTTTTTTTCAAAATGTTCCGACTTTTTTCTCAAAATGTTCCGACTTTTTTTTCAAAATGTTCCGACTTGTTTCTCAAAATGTTCCAAGTTTTTACCTCAAAATTTTCTGCCTTTTTACTTCAAAATGTTCCGACTTGTTTCTCAAAATGTTCCGAGTTTTTACCTCAAAATTTTCCGACTTTTTTATCAAAATGTTCCGACTTCTTTCTCAAAATGTTCGACTTTTTTTTCAAAATGTTCGACGTCTTACATCAAAATGTTCAGACTTATTTCTCAAAATGCTCCGATTTTCTCCTCAAAATGTTCCGACTTTTTTTTCAAAATGTTCCGACTTGTTTCTCAAAATGTTCCGAGTTTTTACCTAAATTTTCAGACTTTTTTTTCAAAATGTTCCGACTTTTTTCTCAAAATGTTCCGACTTTTTTTTCAAAATGTTCCGACTTGTTTCTCAAAATGTTCCGAGTTTTTACCTCAAAATTTTCCGACTTTTTTATCAAAATGTTCCGACGTCCTACATCAAAATTTTAGACTTATTCCTCAAAATGTTCATTTTAAGAAAAAAGTCGGAACATTTTGGTGTAGGCAGTCGGGACATTTTGAGAAACAAGTCGGAACATTTTGAGGTAAAAAGTCGGAACATTTTGAGAAAAAAGTCGGAAGATTTTGAGGTAAAAAGTCGTAAAATTTTGATGTAGAAAGTCGGAACATTTTGAAGTAAAAAGTCGGAAAATTTTGAGCTAAAAACTCGGAACATTTTGAGAAACAAGTCGGAACATTTTGAAGTAAAAAATCGGAACATTTTGAAGTAAAAAATCGGAACATTTTGAAGTAAAAAGTTGGAAAATTTTGAGGTAAAAACTCGTAACATTTTGAGGAGAAATAGAACATGTTGAGAAACAAGTCGGAACATTTTGAAGTAAAAAGTCGGAAGATTTTGATAAAAAAGTAGGAACATTTTTAGGTAAAAAGTTGTAAAATTTTTATGTAGGAAGTCAGAACATTTTGAGTAAAGAGTCGAAAAACTCCGAGGTAGAAAGTCGGAGAATTTTAAGAAAAAAGTCGAAAAATTTTGAGAAAAAAGTCGGAATATTTTGAAAAACAAGTCGGAACATTTTGAAGTAAAAAGTCGGAAGATTTTGAGAAAAAAGTCGGAAAACTTTTAGGTAAAAAGTCGGAACATTTTGAAGTAAAAAGTCGGAAAATTTTGAGCTAAAAAGTCGGAAAATTTTGGGGTAAAATCTCGGAACATTTTGAGAAACAAGTCGAATCATTTTGAAAAAAAAGTCGGAACATTTTGAAAAAAAAGTCGAAACATTTTGAAAAAAAAGTCGAAACATTTTGAAAAAAAAGTCGGAAAATTTCGAGGTAAAAACTTGGAACATTTTGAGAAACAAGTCGGAACATTTTGAAGTAAAAAATCGGAACATTTTGAAGTAAAAAGTCGGAACATTTTGAGAAAAAACTCGGAAAATTTTGAGGTAAAAACTCGTAACATTTTGAGGAGAAATGGAGCATATTGAGAAACAAGTCGGAAAATATTGATTAAAAAAGTCGGAACGTAATATGCGTTTCTCAATATGCTCCATTTCTCCTCAAAATGTTACGAGTTTTTACCTCAAAATTTTCCAACTTTTTACTTCAAAATGTTCCAACTTTTTACTTCAAAATGTTCCGACTTTTTTCTCAAAATGTTCAGTTTTTACTTCAAAATGTTCCGACTTTTTTCTCAAAATGTTCAGTTTTTACTTCAAAATGTTCCGACTTTTTTTCTCAAAATGTTCCGACTTTTTTTCTCAAAATGTTCCGAGTTTTTCCTCACAATTTTTTGACATTTCCCCTCAACATGTTCGACTTTTTTCCCAAAATTTTCCGACTTTTTACTACAAAATGTTCCGACTTTTTACTTCAAAATGTTCTGGCTTTTTTTCTCAAAATCTTCAGACTTTTTACCTCAAAATCTTCAGTTTTTACCTCAAATGTTCCGACTTTTTCCCCAAAATTTTCCGACTTTTTACTTCCAAATGTTCCGAGTCTTTACCTCAAATGCTCCGTCTTTTTTATAAAAATGTTTCGACTTTTTTCTCAAAATGTTCTGACTTTTTTTTATCAAAACTTTACGACTTTTTTGTTTCTGACTTTTTTCTACATCAAAATTTTTCAACTTGTTTCTCAATATGTTTCGACTTTTCTTTTTTTTTACTTTTTTCTACCTCAAAATGTTCCGACTTTTTTCTCAAAATGTTCCGACTTGTTTCTCAAAATGTTCCGAGTTTTTTCTCAAAATGTTCCGACTTGTTTCTCAAAATGTTCCGAGTTTTTTCTCAAAATATTCCGACTGTTTTTTTCTCAAAATGTTCCGACTTTTTTCTCAAAATGTCTCTCTTTTTGGATCCCTCTTTTAGCAGAAGCAGAGAGTTTGTCTCTCTGAAAGTGTTACCTTTGTGTGGTTGTGTGTGATTCCTCCAGTACGTGTTTGACTACCGAGACGGCGATGTGTTTGGCTGCGTGGCGGACGTGGGCTGGATAACGGGTCACAGCTACGTGGTGTACGGTCCGCTGTGTAACGGCGCCACCAGCGTCCTGTTTGAGAGCACGCCGGTTTACCCTGACCCAGGTCAGTGTCTTGGTTTATTACCTCATCTCTGCTGTTTTAGTGTCACGTTCCCTCTGAGGAAACACAGAGACTGTCAATGTATATTTGATTATTCGTATAAACCCCAAAGGGCTTCACATTAAAAACAGCGTACACGTTTAAAATAAAGCATTAATAGAAAGACAATCAACAAAAACAGACACAAACACACATGCACGCACACGGACACACACGCACACACACACTAACATGCATGCACACAGACACACACACAAACACACATGGACACACACGCACACACTAACACACACACGCACACATACAAACACACGCACACACAGACACACACACACGCTAACACACACACATACACACACACACGAACACACGCACACACACAAACACACACACACACACATGCTAACACACACACATGCTAACACACACACATGCACACGAACACACGCACACGAACACACGCACACACACACGCACACACTAACACACACTCACATACATGCACAGACACAAACACACACACAAACACACACACACGCACAGACACAAACGCACACACACACGCACACACACACATACGCGCACACAATAATATAATTTTGACTTAATTGACTGTTTTATCTTCAGATATGTTTTGTGGGCTCTTTTCATAGTAAAGGTTGCTGAGCTCTGCCTTAGCATGCTAACTAAGAAGCTAACTAAGATGGTGGACTTTCCTCCAGGCAGGTACTGGGAGACCGTGCAGCGTCTGAGGATCACGCAGTTCTACGGCGCTCCGACGGCTCTGCGTCTGCTGCTGAAGTACGACGACAGCTGGGTGAAGAAGTACGACCGCTCGTCTCTGAGGACGCTCGCTTCAGGTACCAGATACCCTCAACAATATCTGACGGCTGCTTCTTGTTTCAGACAATTTACAGCAGAAGTTCTCCGAGTTTTTACCTCAAAATTTTCCAACTTTTTTATCAAAATGCTCCGACTTTCTACCTGAGTTTTTCGACTCTTTACTCAAAATGTTCCGAGTTTTTACCTCAAAATGTTCTGACTTTTTTCTCAAAACGTTCCGAGTTTTTACTCAAAATGTTCCGTTTCTCCTCAAAATGTTCCGACTTTTTTTTCAAAATGTTCCAACTTGTTTCTCAAAACGTTCCGAGTTTTTAGCCCAAAATGCTCCGACTTTTTTCTCAAAATGTTCCGAGCTTTTTACCTCAAAATGTTCCGACTTGTTTCTCAAAATGTTCCCGACTTTCTACCCCAAAATGTTTTTTCGACTTTTTACTCAAAATGTTCCGACTTGTTTCTCAAAACGTTCCGACTTTTTTACTCAAAATTTTCCGACATGTTTCTCAAAATGCTCCGTTTCTCCCCAAAATGTTCCGAGTTTTTAGCTCAAAATTTTCCTACTTTTTTCTCAAAATGTTCCGACTTTTTACTTCAAAATGTTCTGACTTTTTCAATCAAAATTTTCCAACTTGTTTCTCAATATGCTCCATTTCTCCTAAAAATGTTACGAGTTTTTACCTTTTCCAACTTTTTACTTCAAAATGTTCCGATTTTTTACTTCAAAATGTTCCGACTTTTTACTTCAAAATGTTCCGACTTCTTTCTCAAAATGTTCCAAGTTTTTACCTCAAAATTTTCCAACTTTTTTATCAAAATGTTCGAGTTTTTACTCAAAAATGTTCCGACTTTTTTTCTCAAAATGTTCCGACTTTTTTCTCAAAATGTTCAGTTTTTCCTCACAATTTTTCTGACTTTTCCCCTCAAAATGTTCGACTTTTTCCCAAAATTTTTCCGACTTTTTACTACAAAATGTTCCGACTTTTTACTCAAAATGTTCTGGCTTTTTTTCTCAAAATCTTCAGACTTTTTACCTCAAAATCTTCAGTTTTTACCTCAAATGTTCGACATTTTTCCCTCAAAATTTTTCCGACTTTTTACTTCCAAATGTTCGAGTCTTTACCTCAAATGCTCCGACTTTTTTACTAAAAATGTTTCGACTTTTTTCTCAAAATGTTTCGACTTTATTTTTGACTTTTTTCTACCTCAAAATGCTCCGACTTTTTTATCAAAATTTTCCGACTTGTTTCTCAAAATGTTCTGACTTTTTTTATCAAAATTTTTCCGACTTTTTTTGTTTCTGACTTTTTTCTACATCAAAATGTTTTCAACTTGTTTCTCAATATGTTCGACTTTTTTTCAAAACGTTTTTTTTCTACCTCAAAATGTTCCGACTTTTTTCTCAAAATGTTCCGACTTTTTT
>NC_135877.1:23071948-23079448 GCF_031162955.1 Sander vitreus | reverse complement strand
CATTGAACATTTTACGTTTAAACAGCTGATTATGTAGGCGCGCGCCTGTGTTAACGTGAGCTTGTTGCCCCGTGTGAGCTGATGACCTCATCTGGTGACATTTCTGAATGTCTTCCTACAAACGTACGTGTGTCATTAGTATGAGAAAAAAATGAGATTTTAACTGTGTCGGGCTCGGTTACCGCTCCGTCGGATGCCTACTGTACATGCATACTGTTACTGTTACATACTGTCTCTATTGTACAGTATTGTACGGCATTTTGGGAGCTGTAGTTTCCAGCTGCTAGCAGAAATACTGCATGCATCTTGCATAGGTTTTGGTAGGACTTACATGAATACTTGAAGTGTGAAGCGTGTACGTGAAAATTATGAAATGAGTATTATTGTTATTATAGTATATTAATAATAATATTATACATTTGTATTTGATTAATGTTATTTATTTATTGTTGCTTATTGTTATTAGGCTATTTAGGTAAAGAACTGGGGAGCTGTGCTGTTTGTAGTATTCACATGAGCGTTAACACCTACCAAAGTCAGATTCCTTGTGTATGTACGTACACTTGGCCAGTAAAACTGATTCTGATTCTGAAGCAGTGTTTGTGTCTGTGCAGAGACGGGTGGAGTCTGCATCGCCCCCCATCCTGCAGAGGAAGGAGCTGCCATCGTCCCAGCGATGGCCATGAGGCCATTCTTCGGCATCCAGCCACAACTCCTGGGAGACAAGGTGACCCAAACGTTAACGTCTCTACGTTTACAACATTAACTCCATATCTTTCAGTCGTTTTTTTTGTCTCTTTGTGTTGAGTTCATTGGATTTACATATACACACACACACACACACACACACACACACACACACACACACAGACACACACACACACACACACACACACACACACACACACACAGACACACACACACACACACAGACACACACACACACACACACACACACACACACACACACACACAGACACACAGACACACACACACACACACACACACACACACACACACACACACACACACACACACACACACACACACACACAGACAGACACACACACACACACACACACACACACACACACACACACAGACACACACACAGACACACACACACACACACACACACACACACACACACACACACACACACACACACACACACACACACACACACACACACACACACACACACACACACAGACAGACAGACAGACAGACAGACAGACAGACAGACAGACACACACACAGACAGACAGACAGACACACACAGACAGACAGACACACAGACAGACAGACAGACAGACAGACACACACACACACACACACACACACACACACACACACACACACACACACACACACACACACACAGACAGACAGACACACACACACACACACACACAGACAGACACACACACACACACACACACTCAGACAGACACACACACACACACACACAGACTGAAAGACTTTGAGGAAGCTTCGGAGCGAGAAGTTTTAGATCTGATCTTCCGGCGGCTCGTTAACCCGACTCGAAGGTCAGATAAGCCTTGGAGTATCACTCTCTGTGTTTAATCTTTCTACTAAACCAAACCAGCAGCATCTGTTTGCTTTGATTAACAGACTTTCCCCCAAATTAATTATCCGCTCGTTTCCCCGTTTCCCTCGCTCTGTTAGAGGACTGTAATCTGCCGGCCGGCGCTCAAGGCATAGATATATATAACGGTAGATGTGACATAGATGTGTGTGTGTGTGTGTGTGTGTGTGTGTGTGTGTCTGTCTGTCTGTGTGTGTGTGTGTGTGTGTGTGTGTGTGTGTGTGTGTCTGTGTGTCTGTCTGTCTGTCTGTGTGATTGTGTGTGTCTGGGTGTGTGTGTGTGTGTGTGTGTGTGTGTGTCTGTGTGTGTGTGTCTGTCTGTCTGTGTGTGTGTGTGTGTGTGTGTGTGTGTGTGTGTGTGTGTGTGTGTGTGTGTGTGTGTGTGTGTGTGTGTGTGTGTGTGTGTGTGTGTGTGTGTGTGTGTGTCTGTCTGTCTGTCTGTGTGTCTGTGTGTGTGTGTGTGTGTGTGTGTGTGTATCTGTGTCTGTGTGTGTGTGTGTGTGTGTGTGTGTGTGTGTGTGTGTGTGTGTGTCTGTGTCTGTGTCTGTGTGTGTGTGTGTGTGTGTGTGTGTGTGTATCTGTGTCTGTGTGTGTGTGTGTGTGTGTGTGTGTGTGTTAGATATAAAACAGTAGATGTGACATAGATATAGAAGACATAGAAGCTTGTAGCCAGCCGGCGTCACGTGACGGGCCGGTGGTCTCCTAGTTTCATATGACATCATACAGCTCTTACATAACAATGATTAAAGGGATTTAACTAACTATCAGAACTATAATATCTACAATCTGCCCCCACTGATTGAGCCCTGTCAATCAGCCTGAGTGATGAGTGATTTTAAACTCTTTGGGCCCTATTTAATATTAACGGTCTGAGGTCACGGCGTGAACACCTGCTGCAGGTGTGTTTAGGGCGTGTCCAAATCCACTTCTGCTAGTTTGACGGCGGTAAAAAGGGTCCGTGTGCCGGGGTCATGGTTCTAAAGGGTTGACCTTAGTGTCTTCATTAATCAGAGGTGTGTTTTGGGCGTAACATGCAATCAACCAATCAGAGATCATCTCCCATTCCCTTTAAAAGCCAGGCGCGTTTGGACCTTGGAGCATTGCTGTTATGATGGAGGATCTGCACCGTAATATTTGTATTTGTAATCTTCTGCATGTGTGTGTGCTGCTGTGCATCCCTGTGTGTGTGTGTGTGTGTGTGTGTGTGTGTGTGTGTGTGTGTGTGTGCTGCTGTGCGTCCCTGTGTGTGTAACAAGCATAGTGTGCACGTGCTGTGCACGAGCCTAGGAGCATTTTACTAATGCTCTGTTAAAATAACAATGAAATGCTGCGTTATTGACTTTAGACCAGGTTTTTGTTGGTCAATGGTGCCATCACTTCCCACTGCCTCAAGATATGCAATACGCCCAGAATGCACCTGAACACACCTCCCTGTAAGACCAGCACGCCCAGAATGCACCTGAACACACCTCCCTGTAAGACCAGCACGCCCAGAATGCACCTGAACACACCTCCCTGTAAGACCAGCACGCCCAGAATGCACCTGAACACACCTCCCTGTAAGACCAGCACGCCCAGAATGCACCTGAACACACCTCCCTGTAAGACCAGCACGCCCAGAATGTACCTGAACACACCTCCCTGTAAGACCAGCACGCCCAGAATGCACCTGAACACACCTCCCTGTAAGACCAGCACGCCCAGAATGCACCTGAACACACCTCCCTGTAAGACCAGCATGGGCCACAAATGGGAGCAGGTGCATTTGCTGTTTAAATGACGTGGGCGCTGGACGGAAAACTGACAACTGGGTCGGTCTTTGTGCTGCGCCGGGTGCGAGATAGGGCCCTTGGCATTAATAACAAAGCAGAGGAACAGCTGAGATTTAACACTCAGATCAACGGAGAAACGGAGAGGGAGAGAAGCCACCGCTTACTGCTAAACTAAAGTAGTGCTTTTTTGGAGGTTTTTGTCTCTTACTCTGCTGTTTTTGATGGTTTTCTTTTGTGTCCGTGTCCTTTCGAGTAACACCCTCTCTCTCTCTCTCTCTCTCTTTCTTCGTTTAATCTTTCTGTTAAACCAGCAGCATCTGTTTGCTTTGATTAACAGACTTTCCCACACATTAATTATCCGCTCGTTTCCCCGTTTCCCTCGCTCCGTTAGAGGACTGTAATCTCCCGGCCGGCGCTCAAGGTTTCTCATCATCGGCGTAGATTAGATTACATTAGGCTCCCTTCAGTGTCACTCTCCATCCTCGCAGGAGGTCGAGGTCACTTCACTTTCTCTCCAATCCTCTCTGAGCTAACACAAACTGATGAAGGGTTTAATTTGTACCACTTATATTAACACTGGCCTCGTTTTCTGCAGTTTGTTCCCGAGGAGATTAGAGAGACATTCAGCTTCCCGTCTGCACTTAAAACTGTGTTTTTTGAGAGTAGATTTAATGTTTTCTGCAGCGGTGCACATACACTGTGGATGAAAAATACAAAAACACACCCTTAAGGGGAGACACGCCAGGTGAATAGGAAGAAAAAAAAAAGACTAATAGATATCAGCATGAAACTTCCCCAGTTGATTACTGACATTAAGGCAAATATCTTTTGTATTACAAGTTTTTAGAATTTTCTTCTTTAAATATGCAAATAAGGTATTATCTCATTAAATATAATTTGCATATATTTCCAGAAGAGAAATCTGAACGTTGGATAAATCCAGATTCAAAATTCTTGTTTTATTTTGTTGAAATACTAGAGTCAAAGGTTTTTACAGAGGGGATTTGGGATTTCTCTTTTTATCACTCAATGAATCAGAAAATACTGTAAAAAATCCATTTTCGCCCCGTTTTTAAGTATAAAATGTTGTATAAATCAGACTGAGTGATATGTGAACAAACCCCTCTGTAAAGACCTTAAGAATATACATAGGAATACACATGTTATACATAGGAATACACATGTTATACATAGGAATAGACATGTTATACATAGGAATAGACATGTTATACATAGGAATACACATGTTATACATAGGAATACACATGTTATACATAGGAATACACATGTTATACATAGGAATAGACATGTTATACATAGGAATACACATAGGAATACACATGTTATACATAGGAATAGACATGTTATACATAGGAATAGACATGTTATACATAGGAATACACATGTTAATGTTATACATAGGAATACACATGTTATACATAGGAATACACATGTTAATGTTATACATAGGAATACACATGTTATACATAGGAATACACATAGGAATACACATGTTATACATAGGAATACACATGTTATACATAGGAATACACATGTTAATGTTATACATAGGAATACACATGTTATACATAGGAATACACATGTTATACATAGGAATACATGTTATACATAGGAATACACATGTTATACATAGGAATACACATGTTATACATAGGAATACACCTGGAAGGTCCGGTGTATGTAAGTGCTGCTGAAGTGGAGATTTCTGGCTCAGAGTATGAGGAAAAAACAGTCTTTCCTACCGTGTCTCCCCTGAATAACACATTAATTGAGCTGGACTTAAACAGCTGTAATCACAATAAATAGAGATATATGACTCATAATATAACAACCCCCCCCTTCAAACCCTCAGAGGATATGGGTGTTCACCCCCCCTCCATAAATCAGCACCCCCTAGTGGTGACAGGAAATACGTCCTCATATCTAAACCAGAAAAGGCAATGATAGCAGTTTTAGAATAGAATAAAATACCTTTTATTGTCATTATACACATGTACAATGAGATTAACAGCAACTCCTTTTCCAGTGCCAACGTATACGTAAAATAAATATAACATGGAATAAAATAAGTAGTGTAAAAAATAAGGAGGATAAGGTGCACAGTTGAGACATTATATACAAATAAGAAATAAGTATGTTTTTATATACAGTGTGAGTTATTACACATTAATATATTGCCCAATAGTGGTGATTATATTCAGATATTAGACAATGAGAGTAATGATATTACACAGTATGTATGTCAATATTAAATATTAAATATTGTATCTACTGCCTGTTGTACTTCATGTTATACTTTCTGTTGAACTTTCTGTTGTACTTCCTATTGTACTTCATGTTGTACTTCATGTTATACTTCCTGTTGTACTTCATGTTATACTTCCTGTTGAACTTTCTGTTGTACTTCATGTTGTACTTCATGTTATACTTCCTGTTGTACTTCATGTTATACTTCATGTTGAACTTTCTGTTGTACTTCATGTTGTACTTCATGTTATACTGCCTGTTGTACTTCATGTTATACTTTCTGTTGTACTTCATGTTGTACTTCCTGTTGTACTTCATGTTGTACTTCATGTTATACTTCCTGTTGTACTTCATGTTATACTTCATGTTGAACTTTCTGTTGTACTTCATGTTGTACTTCATGTTATACTTCCTGTTGTACTTCATGTTATACTTCATGTTGAACTTTCTGTTGTACTTCATGTTGTACTTCATGTTATACTGCCTGTTGTACTTCATGTTATACTTTCTGTTGTACTTCATGTTGTATTTCCTGTTGTACTTCATGTTGTACTTCATGTTATACTGCCTGTTGTACTTCATGTTATACTTCCTGTTGAACTTTCTGTTGTACTTCATATTGTACTTCATGTTGTACTTCATGTTATACTTCCTGTTGTACTTCATGTTATACTTCATGTTGAACTTTCTGTTGTACTTCCTGTTGTACTTCATGTTATACTTCATGTTGAACTTTCTGTTGTACTTCCTGTTGAACTTCATGTTGTACTTCATGTTATACTGCCTGTTGTACTTCATGTTATACTTCCTGTTGAACTTTCTGTTGTACTTCCTATTGTACTTCATGTTGTACTTCATGTTATACTTCCTGTTGTACTTCATGTTATACTTCATGTTGAACTTTCTGTTGTACTTCCTGTTGTACTTCATGTTATACTTCATGTTGAACTTTCTGTTGTACTTCCTGTTGTACTTCATGTTGTACTTCATGTTGTACTTCATGTTATACTGCCTGTTGTACTTCATGTTATACTTCCTGTTGAACTTTCTGTTGTACTTCCTATTGTACTTCATGTTGTACTTCATGTTATACTTCCTGTTGTACTTCATGTTATACTTCATGTTGAACTTTCTGTTGTACTTCCTGTTGTACTTCATGTTATACTTCATGTTGAACTTTCTGTTGTACTTCCTGTTGTACTTCATGTTGTACTTCATGTTATACTTCATGTTGAACTTTCTGTTGTACTTCCTGTTGTACTTCATGTTATACTTCATGTTGAACTTTCTGTTGTACTTCCTGTTGTACTTCATGTTGTACTTCATGTTATACTTCATGTTGAACTTTCTGTTGTACTTCCTGTTGTACTTCATGTTATACTTCCTGTTGTACTTCATGTTGTACTTCATGTTATACTGCCTGTTGTACTTCATGTTATACTTCCTGTTGAACTTTCTGTTGTACTTCATGTTGTACTTCATGTTATACTTCCTGTTGTACTTCATGTTATACTTCATGTTGAACTTTCTGTTATACTTCCTGTTGTACTTCATGTTATACTTCATGTTGAACTTTCTGTTGTACTTCCTGTTGTACTTCATGTTGTACTTCATGTTATACTTCATGTTGAACTTTCTGTTGTACTTCCTGTTGTACTTCATGTTATACTTCCTGTTGTACTTCATGTTGTACTTCATGTTGTACTTCATGTTATACTTCATGTTGAACTTTCTGTTGTACTTCCTGTTGTACTTCATGTTGTACTTCATGTTATACTTCATGTTGAACTTTCTGTTGTACTTCCTGTTGTACTTCATGTTATACTTCCTGTTGTACTTCATGTTGTACTTC
>NC_135877.1:23049448-23059448 GCF_031162955.1 Sander vitreus | reverse complement strand
AACACACGCACGCACACACACGCTTAGACACGCGCACACACACGCTTAGACACACACACACAGAAACACACACGCTTAGACACGCGCACACACACGCTTAGACACACACACGCTTAGACACACACACGCTTAGACACACACACACAGAAACACGCGCACACAGAAACACACACGCTTAGACACGCGCACACACACGCTTAGACACACACACGCTTAGACACACACACACACAGAAACACACGCACGCACACACACACGCTTAGACACGCGCACACAGAAACACACACGCTTAGACACGCGCACACACATGCTTAGACACACACACGCTTAGACACGCGCACACACATGCTTAGACACACACACACGCTTAGACACACACACACAGAAACACACACGCTTAGACACGCACACACACACGCTTAGACATGCGCACACACACGCTTAGACACGCGCACACACACGCTTAGACACACACACACAGAAACACACACGCTTAGACACGCGCACACACACGCTTAGACACACACACGCAGAAACACACACGCTTAGACACGCGCACACACATGCTTAGACACACACACACGCTTAGAAACACACACGCTTAGACACACAGAAACACACACGCTTAGACACACAGAAACACACACGCTTAGACACACAGAAACACACACGCTTAGACACACAGAAACACACACGCTTAGACACACACATGCTTAGACACACACACACAGAAACACACACGCTTAGACACGCGCACACACACGCTTAGACACACACACGCTTAGACACGCGCACACACATGCTTAGACACACACACACAGAAACACACACGCTTAGACACACAGAAACACACACGCTTAGACACACAGAAACACACACGCTTAGACACACAGAAACACACACGCTTAGACACGCGCACGCTTAGACACGCGCACACACATGCTTAGACATGCGCACGCTTAGACACACACACACGCTTAGACACGCGCACACACACGCTTAGACACACACACGCTTAGACACACACACGCTTAGACACGCGCACACACATGCTTAGACACACACACACACAGAAACACACACGCACGCATGCACACATACACACATACACACATACACACACATGTCCATGTTTCGGCAACAAAATGTCATTATTTTCATCATCGATAAACTGTATTTTTTTGTTGATGTTTAACCCGGAAATATATGTTCTGATTTCCTATTCTAATATATTTAATAATAATATAATCTTATATAAACTAATGATGTCCATGGTTGTCCACCCAGCTGCCTGTCTGCCCACCGGAGAGTCCACCTGAAGGTCAAACCCTTCAAATGTCCCGCGTGTGACAAAGGCTTCACCACTCGCCGCAGCGTGCACGTCCACCAGCTGACCGTGCACAGAGGCCTGCGTCCGTTCAGCTGCAGCGTCTGCAAGAAGACCTTCAGCCAGCGCGGCGGCCTCCACGCTCACCTGCGGACGCACACGGGCGAGCGGGGCCACGCCTGCGAGCAGTGCGGGAAGCATTTCTCCAGCAGCAGCAGCCTGTCGGTGCATCGTCGCATCCACACCGGAGAGAAGGCCTTCTGCTGCGATGCCTGCGGGAAGAGCTTCAGCGTGGCGGCCAACCTACAGCGCCACAGACTCGTGCACACGGGCCGCCGTGCCTTCAGCTGCGAGGTGTGCGGCCGCAGCTTCACGCAGGCGGGACACCTGAAGGTCCACGCCGCTGTGCACAGCGGGGAGTGTGCGTTCATCTGTAATGCCTGCGGGAAGGGCTTCCAACAGCGTGGCGCCCTGCTAGCACACGAGCGTAACCACGCAGGCGTGAAACCGTACAGCTGTGGCGAGTGCGGGAAGGCGTTTTCCTCGTCCACGTCGCTGAGACGCCACGCGCTGGCACACAGCGGGCGGGAAGCGCACGCCTGCCACGAGTGCAAGAAGACCTTCACCAGCGCCCAGATCCTGAAGACTCACCTGCTTCTGCACACCGGCCGCAAGGCGTTCGCCTGCGACGTGTGTGGGCGCCGCTATAGCTCGCTCAGCTACCTGAAGACGCATCGCCGCAGCCACTCGGAGGAGAGCGCCTTCGGCTGCGTTCAGTGCCAGAAACGCTTCTCCACGCAGGCGAGCGCCAAGCTGCACGAACGCACGCACAGCGGGGAGAAGCCGTACGTCTGCGAGGTCTGCGGGAAGAGCTTCAGCGTGGCGCAGAACCTCGTCAGGCACACACGGGTTCACAGCGGCGAGAAGCCGTTCGAGTGTGGCGTCTGCGGGAAGAGATTCAGTCAGAACAACAACCTGAAGTCTCACCAGCGGGTTCACACGGGGCAGAAACCTTTCAGCTGTGCCGCCTGCGGACGCCACTTCAGCTCCATGAGGAGCGTCAGAGAGCACAAGTGTGTCCCCGCCGAGTAGCGAGTGGGACGTAACAAAATGCTGTAACACGTTACTTGAAGGTATCTACATAAGACATGTAGAGCTGGGCGATAAGAAGAACATCAAATATCACAATATTTAAGACCAAATACATCGATGTCAATGGGCGCTATTGACATCCGGCGGATAGTAGTATTCAGCTGTTATACATCATATCATCTATACAGGGATAGTAGTATACAGCTGTTATACATCATATCATCTATACAGAGATAGTAGTATACAGCTGTTATACATCATATCATCCATACAGGGATAGTAGTATACAGCTGTTATACGTCATATCATCTATACAGAGATATTAGTATACAGCTGTTATACATCATATCATCTATACAGAGATATTAGTATACAGCTGTTACACATCATATCATCTATACAGAGATAGTAGTATACAGCTGTTATACATCATATCATCTATACAGGGATAGTAGTATACAGCTGTTATACATCATATCATCCATACAGAGATAGTAGTATACAGCTGTTATACATCATATCATCTATACAGAGATAGTAGTATACAGCTGTTATACATCATATCATCCATACAGGGATAGTAGTATACAGCTGTTATACATCATATCATCTATACAGAGATAGTAGTATACAGCTGTTATACATCATATCATCTATACAGAGATAGTAGTATACAGCTGTTATACATCATATCATCTATACAGGGATAGTAGTATACAGCTGTTATACATCATATCATCTATACAGAGATAGTAGTATACAGCTGTTATACATCATATCATCTATACAGGGATAGTAGTATACAGCTGTTATACATCATATCATCTATACAGAGATAGTAGTATACAGCTGTTATACATCATATCATCTATACAGAGATAGTAGTATACAGCTGTTATACATCATATCATCTATACAGAGATAGTAGTATACAGCTGTTATACATCATATCATCTATACAGGGATAGTAGTATACAGCTGTTATACATCATATCATCCATACAGGGATAGTAGTATACAGCTGTTATACATCATATCATCCATACAGGGATAGTAGTATACAGCTGTTATACATCATATCATCCATACAGGGATAGTAGTATACAGCTGTTATACATCATATCATCCATACAGGGATAGTAGTATACAGCTGTTATACATCATATCATCTATACAGAGATAGTAGTATACAGCTGTTATACATCATATCATCCATACAGGGATAGTAGTATACAGCTGTTATACATCATATCATCCATACAGAGATAGTAGTATACAGCTGTTATACATCATATCATCTATACAGGGATAGTAGTATACAGCTGTTATACATCATATCATCTATACAGAGATAGTAGTATACAGATGTTATACGTCATATCATCCATACAGGGATAGTAGTATACAGCTGTTATACATCATATCATCTATACAGAGATAGTAGTATACAGCTGTTATACATCATATCATCTATACAGAGATAGTAGTATACAGCTGTTATACATCATATCATCTATACAGAGATAGTAGTATACAGCTGTTATACATCATATCATCCATACAGGGATAGTAGTATACAGCTGTTATACATCATATCATCTATACAGGGATAGTAGTATACAGCTGTTATACATCATATCATCTATACAGAGATAGTAGTATACAGCTGTTATACATCATATCTATACAGAGATAGTAGTATACAGCTGTTATACATCATATCTATACAGGGATAGTAGTATACAGCTGTTATACGTCATATCATCCATACAGGGATAGTAGTATACAGCTGTTATACATCATATCATCTATACAGGGATAGTAGTATACAGCTGTTATACGTCATATAACATACTTTTTTTTTTTTTTGGATTGATTGAAATGTAAACGTATGTCAAGAAAACACAAACGGTCATAATACAGAAAATAAAAACATTACACGAACTAAAACAAAAGGAAAAAGTACCCACTTATTTAATTTTAACTTTTACTTAAGTAACATTTTCCCTGCAGGACGTTTACTGTAACAGAGTATTATTACAGTCTGGTATTTGGTGTGTGTGTGTGTGTGTGTGTGTGTGTGTGTGTGTGTGTGTGTGTGTGTGTGTGTGTGTGTGTGTGTGTGTGTGTGTGTGTGTGTGTGTGTGTGTGTGTGTGTGTGTGTATGTCTGTGTGTGTGTGTGTGTGTGCGTACGTGTGTATGTATGTCTGTGTGTGTGTGTGTGTGTATATGTATGTCTCTGTGTGTGTGTGTGTGTGTGTGTGTGTGTGTCTGTGTGTGTGTGTGTGTGTATATGTATGTCTCTGTGTGTGTGTGTGTGTGTACGTATGTCTGTGTGTGTGTGTGTGTCTGTGTGTGTGTCTCTCTCTCTGTGTGTGTGTGTCTGTGTGTGTGTGTGTGTGTGTGTCTCTGTGTGTGTGTGTGTGTGTGTGTGTGTGTGTGTGTGTGTGTGTGTCTCTCTCTGTGTGTGTGTGTGTGTGTGTGTCTCTGTGTGTGTGTGTGTGTGTGTGTGTGTGTGTGTGTGTGTGTGTGTGTGTGTGTGTGTGTGTGTGTGTGTGTGTGTGTGTGTGTGTGTCTCTCTGTGTGTGTGTGTGTGTGTGTGTGTGTGTGTGTGTGTCTCTGTGTGTGTGTGTGTGTGTGTCTCTGTGTGTGTGTGTGTGTGTGTGTGTCTGTGTGTGTGTGTGTGTGTGTGTGTGTCTGTGTGTGTGTGTGTGTGTGTGTGTGTGTGTGTGTGTGTGTGTGTGTGTGTGTGTGTGTGTGTGTGTGTGTGTGTGTGTGTGTGTGTGTGTGAAGACGTCCATGTTGAAGCCAGAAGATCCAAACCTTAAATCTACATATCATGTTTCATTTCCTGTTGTGTTCTTTAACCCCATTTTAATTTTAGATCCCGACATTTCTGACTAAAACTTCTAAAGGCAGCTTCAATACACGGAGAGAAATACTCTAAATATTTAATACATAACCGCTGCATCCCGAAATCTACGCCTGTAAACGATTGAACGAATGTAGTTTTTTATTCTTCTTTTTAGATTTTTCTTTGGAATTAATTTCTTATTAATTAATTATTTTTTAGGTCTTTTAGATTTTTATTAATATTTCATTTTAATTAAAATAATATTTTAATTAAAATATTTTTTATTAAAAATAAATTTTTCTAAATCTTGATTTATTTCTATTTTTTAAATGTCTTGTACTGATAGATTACATTACATTTTTTAATTCAAATAAGTTTTTTTAAATAAATATTTTTTTCTCACTATTTCGATTCATTTGTATTTTTTTTTAAATGATCGTCTTTTAACGTTTTTTATTTTATTTTTTATCATCTTTTCGATTTTTTTTTTTAAATAATAAAATTAAAATGTTTTAATATCTATTAATTTGGGGTTTTCATTAGTTGTCAGTTATAATCATCACAATTAAAAGAAATAAACACTTAAATATATTAGTCTGTGTGTGATGAATGTTTACAGCGAGCGATGGGTCTTTTATTTTGAAGTCCCAGCCCTCCGGAAGCTGTCAGTTAGCCTACGTTGTAAACAGCCCAACCGCCCCGCTACCGCTAGGATGCTCGCTCGGTTCTCTCCGGCTTTACTCCCCATTTACCCGGGTTAAACCTACACACAGTGAGTCGCTCCAGCCCCAGAACAAAAGCCGAACCGAGCCGAGTTAACCGTCCGAGTCCGGCATGAATGAGACGGAGGGGCTCCGGTTCCGGCGCGTGAACCGACCGCAGGTCATCACCGACGAGCTGCCAGAGAACCGTTCAAAAGGATCCGGGTAAGAAACAGAACCGGGCCCGCTCTTTAGTTGATGTACTTTGGTGTGTTAGACATATGCCGAACATATATTTCGTTTCTAATATATGATAAGATCATAAATATTTAGCATTGTAAACTCGCGTTTTAGCAGGTAAGAGCTTTTGAACTAAAAAACGACAGAATGTTCAATGGGGTCCGGGTTAGAAACAGAACCGGGACCGCTCTGCTGTGACTTCTGACCCACATTCTGGGGTGGACAATAAAACAGAAAACACTGACAATAACGTCACCGTGAGCACGAGTATAAGTATAAGAAAACACAAGTGTAAGAGTGTAAAATCATTTGGTTTTAGCTCTTCAACATTTCACTGACGGCAATAAAACTAGCAATAGACGTTATGGTGTGCGCAAGGAAAGTCAACATCAGATATTAATTTTTCCTTTTAGTTGACGTACTTTGGTGTATTAGACGTATGCCGAACGAATATTTCGTTGCTATTAAGTCATAAAATCTAATAATTACGCATTGTAACCTCATGTTTAACCAGATAAGAGCTTTTGTCCTAAAAAAATGACGGAATGTTCAATGGGGTCTGGCAGCACTGAGGCTGTTTTTCTGTTTCGGAGCAGCCGGAGAACCGTTTCAAAGGATCCGGGTTAGAAACAGAACCGGGACCGCTCTGCTGTGACTTCTGACCCACATCCCGGGGTGGACAATAAAACAGAAACACCGACAGTAACGTCACCATAGCACTAGCTCAGAGGCTCATTGGTTTGATGGATGAAGTTTATTTAAAAATAAAAGATACAATCATTTTAATATATAATTATTATTATTATATTTTTTTTTTAATGAAAATATTTTTTTTATTAGTTTAGTTTGTTTACATGCCATTATTTTTCTATTATTTTAGTTTTTAATTCTTGTAATTCATTTACATTTTTTACTTTAATTTTATTTTAAGTAAAACAAACATTTTTTTAATAAAATAAATTGTTTCCAACGTTTGATTTATTTTATTACATTTTTCTTGTCATTTTTTTTGTGTGTGTGTGTGTGTGTGTGTGTGTGTGTGCCTGTCTCTGTGTGTGTGTGTGTGTGTGTGTGTGCGTGCCTGTCTCTCTCTGTGTGTGTGTGTGTGTGTGTGTGTGTGTGTGTGTGTCTCTGTGTGTGTGTCTGTGTGTGTGTGCGTGGTTGTCTGTGCGTGTGTGTGTGTGTGTGTGTGTGTGTGTGTGTGTGTGGTTATCTGTGCGTGTGCGTGTGTGTGTGTGTGTGCATGTCTTTGTTGATGTAAACAGGTGTAGTGATACTTGTGTTGCTGCTGAGCACAGCTGTGTCTTTGTGACTTCTGACCCACATACGGGGTGGACAATAAAACAGAAACACCGACAGTAATGTCACCGTGTGCTCGCGCTCAGAGGCTCATCTGTGATTGCTTAGATAACAGGGAGTGTTTCTGTGTCATATGTTCAGAACAGCTGATTTCAAACAGGAAGCAGAACCAATCAGGACTCAGGAAAGTTATGTAACTACATACTTTTAACTTTTGGCATTTTGAGTAGGTTTTGATGCTGATACGTTTCTACTTTTGGATGCAGGACTGACGGCTAAAAGATTTCAATGTTAACGTTAATAATACGTTTATTTGATAGAGACAGAGCACGCTAATCAACATCAGTAAACAACTAGATAACGGAAACATGGCGGATGAATGGACGTCCCTCTTGTCTCCTCTCTCAGGACGTACAGCGGGAAGGTTTTCAAGGTGACTCTGATCTCTCTGGGCTGCTTCCTGCTTCTTCCTCTCCTGGTCATCATCCTCATCATCGAGTCACCAATCCACCCTGAAGTGTTCAGGTGAGAGAGAGACACACACACACACACACACACACAGAGACACACACAGAGACACACACACACACAGACACACACACACAGACACACACAGACACACACACACACAGACACACACAGACACACACACACACAGACACACACACAGACAACCACACACAGACACACACACAGACAACCACACACACACACAGACACACACACAGACACATACACAGACAACCACACACACACACACACACACACACACACACAACCCCACACACACACACACACAGACAAGCCCACACACACACACAGACAACCACACACACACACAGACACACACACACACACACACACACACACACACACACACACACACAGACACACACACACACACACACACACACACAACCACACACAGACACAACCACAGACACACACACACACACAGACAACCACACACACACACAACCACAGACACACACACACACACACAGACAACCACAGACAGACACACACACACAGACACATAATATAATTTTATTGTAATGTAGTATAATGACTATGATGTAGTATCATTGTGTTCAGTCTGAAGGAGCCTCCGCTGATGAAGGGCTGCTGGGAGCCCAACCTCAAGCTGCGAGACGCTCAGAGACTTTTTGAGGACCAGATCGCAGGACCGGAGTCCATCGCCAACATCGGAGGTCAGTGACCCCTGTCTCTGTCTTCTCTCTGTCTCTTGTCTCCAAATGTTGACCCCTGTCTCTGTCTTCTCTCTGTCTCTTGTCTCCAAATGTTGACCTCTGTCTCTGTCTTCTCTCTGTCTCTGGTGTGTCTGCAGATGTTTTGTATGCTGGAACAGCTGACGGGAAGATCGTGAAGCTGGTCGGTCGAAGAATCATCACGGTGGCGAGACTCGGGAAACTTCCCTGTGGTGAGAAACACACACACACACACACACAGGCAGAGACACACACACACAGACACACAGACACACACACACACACACACAGGCAGAGACACACACACACAGACACACAGGCAGAGACACACACACACACACACACACAGGCAGAGACACACACACACAGACACACAGGCAGATACACACACACACACAGGCAGAGACACACACACACAGACACACAGGCAGAGAGACACACACACACACACACACACACACAGGCAGAGACACACACACACACACACACAGGCAGAGACACACACACACACAGGCAGAGACACACACACACGACACACAGGCAGAGACACACACACACAGACACACAGGCAGAGACACACACACACACACACACACAGGCAGAGCACACACACACACACACACACACACAGGCAGAGACACACACACACACAGGCAGAGACACACACACACACACAGGCAGAGACACACACACACACACACACACAGGCAGAGACACACACACACACACACACACACAGACACACAGGCAGAGACACACACACACACACGGGCAGAGACACACACACAGCACACACAGAGACACACACACACACACACAGGCAGAGACACACACACACACACACAGACACACAGGCAGAGACACACACACACACGCAGGCAGAGACACACACACACAGGCAGAGACACACACACACACACACACACACACACAGAGACACACACACACAGGCAGAGACACACACACACACACACACACACACACACAGAGACACACACACACACACACACACTCACTCTCCCACCGTATCTACTATCAAATAAAGGGAAAAGCCCCAAAAAGTCAAATATATTGGATGCTATTACTGCATGTCTCATATAGTGTCTCTCTAAAACGTTCCCCAGCCATCATAGACAGGACGTTTATTAAGGTTTATTAAGGAAGGTTATTAAGCTTCCTTCAGGCTCTACCCGTTAACCTGCTCTGATGTTTCCTCCTGTTGCTTCACTCTGGAGCTTTAACATCTGAGACATGTTG
>NC_135877.1:23031948-23041948 GCF_031162955.1 Sander vitreus | reverse complement strand
AGATGGAGAGGGAGGTAGGTAGGGGGGATAGAGAGAGATGGAGAGGGAGGTAGGTAGGGGGATAGAGAGAGATGGAGAGGGAGGGAGGTAGAGGGATAGAGAGAGATGGAGAGAGAGGGAGATGAGAGAGATAGAGAGAGATGGAGAGGGAGGCAGGTAGAGAGAGATAGAGAGAGATGGAGAGGGAGGTAGAGTAGAGGGGATAGAGAGAGATGAGAGAGGGAGGTAGAGAGATAGAGAGAGATGGAGAGGGAGGTAGAGGGATAGAGAGAGATGGAGAGGGAGGTAGATAGGGGGATAGAGAGAGATGGAGAGGGAGGTAGATAGAGGGATAGAGAGAGATGGAGAGGGAGGTAGATAGAGGGATAGAGAGAGATGGAGAGGGAGGTAGATAGGGGGATAGAGAGAGATGGAGAGGGAGGTAGATAGGGGGATAGAGAGAGATGGAGAGAGAGGTAGGTAGAGGGAGGCAGAGAGAGAGATGGAGAGAGGGAGGTAGAGGGGATAGAGAGAGATGGAGAGGGAGGTAGATAGAGGGATAGAGAGAGATGGAGAGGGAGGTAGAGAGGGATAGAGAGAGATGGAGAGGGAGGGAGATAGAGGGATAGAGAGAGATGGAGAGGGAGGTAGATAGTGGGATAGAGAGAGATGGAGAGGGAGGTAGATAGGGGGATAGAGAGAGATGGAGAGGGAGGTAGATAGGGGGATAGAGAGAGATGGAGAGGGAGGTAGGGGGATAGAGAGAGATGGAGAGGGAGGTAGGGGGATAGAGAGAGATGAGAGAGGGAGGGTAGATAGAGGGATAGAGAGAGATGGAGAGGGAGGTAGATAGAGGGATAGAGAGAGATGGAGAGGGAGGTAGAGAGGGTAGAGAGATAGAGAGAGATGGAGAGGGAGGCAGTAGAGGGATAGAGAGAGATGGAGAGGGAGGTAGGTAGAGAGGGATAGAGAGAGATGAGAGAGAGAGGTAGAGTAGAGGGATAGAGAGAGATGGAGAGGGAGGTAGGTAGAGGGATAGAGAGAGATGGAGAGGGAGGGAGGTAGAGGGATAGAGAGAGATGGAGAGGGAGGTAGATAGAGAGAGATGGAGAGATGGAGAGGGAGGGAGGTAGGGGGATAGAGAGAGATGGAGAGGGAGGTAGATAGAGAGAGATGGAGAGATGGAGAGGGAGGTAGATAGAGAGAGATGGAGAGATGGAGAGGGAGGGAGGTAGGGGGATAGAGAGAGATGGAGAGATGGAGAGGTAGATAGGGGGATAGAGAGAGAGGGAGGTAGAGGGATAGAGAGAGATGGAGAGGGAGGTAGATAGGGGGATAGAGAGAGATGGAGAGATGGAGAGGTAGATAGGGGGATAGAGAGAGATGGAGAGGGAGGTAGGTAGAGGGATAGAGAGAGATGGAGAGGGAGGTAGGTAGGGGGATAGAGAGAGATGGAGAGATGGAGAGGGAGGGAGGTAGAGGGATAGAGAGAGATGGAGAGGGAGGGAGGTAGCATGAAGCTCCTCCTCGCTGCAGTCCCAGTATGTTTCATGAACTCCTCTGTAAACGTTGTGTTTCAGAGTCCATGTTGCCGGTCTGAACAAAGGCGGGATGGACACGTTCATCGACAACCTGCCCGGTTTCCCCGACAACATCCGGCCGAGCTCCAGCGGCGGTTACTGGGTGGCCATGTCGGCGGTGAGGCCCAACCCCGGCTTCTCCATGCTGGACTTCCTGTCCCAGAGACCCTGGATCAAGAAGTTCATCTTCAAGGTACAAAGAGTCAGACAGAGACTCTAGTCCCCCCAAAGAGACTCTAGTCCCCCCAAAGAGGCTCTAGTCCCCCCCAAAGAGACTCTAGTCTCCCCAAAGAGGCTCTAGTCCCCCCAAAGAGACTCTAGTCTCCCCAAAGAGTCAGACAGAGGCTCTAGTCCCCCCAAAGAGACTCTAGTCCCCCCCAAAGAGACTCTAGTCCCCCCAAAGAGTCAGACAGAGACTCTAGTCCCCCCAAAGAGACTCTAGTCTCCCCAAAGAGTCAGACAGAGACTCTTAGTCCCCCCAAAGAGACTCTAGTCCCTCCCAAAGAGACTCTAGTCCCCCAAAGAGGCTCTAGTCCCCCCCAAAGAGACTCTAGTCCCCCTAAAGGGTCAGACAGGGACTCTAGTCCCCCAAAGAGTCAGACAGAGACTCTAGTCCCCCCAAAGAGACTCTAGTCCCCCCAAAGAGGCTCTAGTACCCCCCCCAAAGAGACTCTAGTCCCCCCAAAGAGTCAGACAGAGACTCTAGTCCCCCCCAAAGAGACTCTAGTCCCCCCAAAGAGTCAGACAGAGACTCTAGTCCCCCCCAAAGAGGCTCTAGTCCCCCAAAGAGTCAGGCAGAGACTCTAGTCCCCCAAAGAGGCTCTAGTCCCCCAAAGAGACTCTAGTCCCCCTAAAGAGTCAGACAGAGACTCTAGTCCCCCCAAAGAGACTCTAGTCCCCCAAAGAGGCTCTAGTCCCCTCCCAAAGAGACTCTAGTCCCCCCAAAGAGTCAGACAGAGACTCTAGTCCCCCCAAAGACTCTAGCCCCCAAAGAGTCAGACAGAGACTCTAGTCCCCCCCCAAAGAGACTCTAGTCCCCCCAAAGAGTCAGACAGAGACTCTAGTCCCCCCAAAGAGACTCTAGTTCCCCCCAAAGAGACTCTAGTCCCCCCAAAGAGTCAGACAGAGACTCTAGTCCCCCCAAAGAGACTCTAGTCCCCCCAAAGAGGCTCTAGTCCCTCCAAAGAGACTCTAGTCCCCCCCAAAGAGACTCTAGTCCCCCCAAAGAGTCAGACAGAGACTCTAGTCCCCCCCAAAGAGACTCTAGCCCCCCCAAAGAGTCAGACAGAGACTCTAATCCCCCCCAAAGAGACTCTAGTCCCCCCAAAGAGTCAGACAGAGACTCTAGTCCCCCCCCAAAAGAGCTCTAGTCCCACCCCCAAAGAGACTCTAGTCCCCCCAAAGAGTCAGACAGAGACTCTAGTCCCCCCAAAGAGACTCTAGTCCCCCCAAAGAGACTCTAGTCCCCCCAAAGAGTCAGACAGAGACTCTAGTCCCCAGGCTGGTAGAGATCCCGTGACGCCACGGCTGTTAAGTTTAGTGTTTATTAAAACACAGACAATGCCTTGAAAAAAGGGACTAAAACATCTAAAAATATAGAGAAACACCATTTATTCATTATATATATCACTGTTTCCCTCCCTCCTTCCTTCCTTCCTTCCTTGTTTACTTCCCTCCCTCCCTCCTTGTTTCCCTCCCTCCTTGTTTCCCTCCCTCCCTCCTTGTTTCCCTCCCTCCTTGTTTCCCTCCCTCCCTCCTTGTTTCCCTCCCTCCTTGTTTCCCTCCTCCTTGTTTCCCTCCCTCCTTGTTCCCTCCCTCCTTGTTTCCCTCCCTCCTGTTTCCCTCCTTGTTTCCCTCCCTCCTTGTTTCCCTCCTCCTATTTCCCTCCCTCCTTGCTCTGTTTCCCTCCTCCCTTGTCCTCCCTCCTCTTTGTTTCCCCTCCCTCCTTGTTTCCCTCCCTCCCCTTGTTTCCCTCTCCCTCCCTCCTTGTTTCCCCTCCACTCCCCCCTCTGTTTCCCTCCTCCCTCCCTCTGTGTTTCCCTCTCCCTCCCTCTTGTTTCCCTCCCTCCTTGTTTCCCTCCCTCCTTGTTTCCCTCCCTCCTTGTTTCCCTCCCTCCTTGTTTCCCTCCCTCCCTCCTTGTTTCCCTCCCTCCTTGTTTCCCTCCCTCCTTGTTTCCCTCCCTCCCTCCTTGTTTCCCTCCCTCCTTGTTTCCCTCCCTCCTTATTTCCCTCCCTCCCTCTGTGTTTCCCTCCCTCCTTGTTTCCCTCCCTCCCTCCTTGTTTACTTCCCTCCCTCCCTCCTTGTTTACTTCCCTCCCTCCTCCCCTCCCCCCTTCCCCCCTGCAGCTGTTCAGCCAGGAAGTCCTGATGAAGTTCGTCCCGCGCTACAGTCTGGTGGCGGAGCTGCACGACGGCGGCGTCTGCACCCGCAGCTTCCACGACCCCGGCGGCCTGGTGGCGGCCTACGTCAGCGAGGCCCACGAGCATGCTGGGAGTTTGTACCTGGGATCCTTCCGCTCGCCGTACATCGCCAAACTCGACCTGCGCAGCGTCTAAAGAGACGCGTAGAGAGTCCTGGACTCAGTTCCTCCAGTTTTAGTCTGTTTTCTGTTTTCTTGTGTTTCAGACTGAGGTCAGGGTCCAAACCGTGTCACAAAACTCCAAAAGCAATATTAAATCATTTCATTTTAGACATTTAATTCATATTTCATTCATACATCACACACACACACACACACACACACACAGACACACACACACACACAGACACACACACACACACACACACACACACACACACACACACACACACACACACACACACACACACACACACACACACACACACACACACACACACACACACACACACACACACACACACACACACACACACACACACACACACACACACACACACACACACACACACACACACACACACAGATACACACAGACACACACACACACAGATACACACACACACACACACACACACACACACACACACACACACACACACACACACACACGGAAACACACACACACACAGAGACACACACACACACACACACACACACACACACAGACAGACACTCGCACACACACACACACACATAGACACTCGCGCACACACACACACACACACAGACACACACACACACACACACACACACTTGCACACACACACACACTCGCACACACAGACACGCGCGCGCACACACACACAGACACACGCGCGCACACACACACACACACACACAGACAGACACTCACACACACACACACACACATAGACACTCGCGCACACACACACACACACACAGACAGACACAGACACACACACACACAGACAGACACAGACACACACAATTGTTGGCATCACTAAACAGAAAGCTGAGTTTGTTCTGAACATTTTGATATGAAACACATGAGTTGTATTTAAATAGCCTAAAAAGGTGAATTAAAGAAGAAATCTGACCAGACCTCAGACCTCAGAGGGCTGCCGGCTTCTCCTGTTGCCCGGGGAAACCAAGTTTGTGTATAAAATGTGAAAGTTTAGTTTTGGTTCTCAGGTTTGTGACCGGCAGAGAGAACAGCGAACAACGCCAGCTAGCTCGCTCACCTGCTACTGGCTAACTGTCTCCCGGGTTAGCTCGCTCGTTGTAGCGTCTTTGCCCGTTGATGTTTAGGGTCGTGTGTCGCTGCCTCCACAGCTGTGTTGGCTGAACGTTGGCAAGGCTCGTGTTAAGCTGTTAGCGCTACTAGCCGCCTGTTAGCACTACTAGCCGCCTGTTAGCACTACTAGCCGCCTGTTAGCGCTGCTAGCCTGAGCCGACATGTAACAACACATTAAAGTTTGAGTGTCACATTTGACTGGTTTCCTGCTTCTTTCTGTCTGTTAACTTTGAGTTTAATTTCTTTTGAACAGCATCTTTAATTGTAACCTGGGAAAACCCTGACCAACTTCTGATTATCAGACTGATGTCATGAAGAGGCGTATGTATGACACGCCAACTCGTACGCCATTACTGGCGTGTTATCAAGACGCATACTTGCTTTGTAGCGTGTTTATCAACGCCGTTTGGCCTCCGTTGACTTCCATTACCTTGTGATGGCGTGTGAAATGACGCCGTAGCGAGTAGTATGAAAGGGAGAAAATCCGCAAAGGGAGGTTGGTAACACGCCACTTGGAGCTCAAAACGCGTGCAGATAACACGCCACTTGGAGCTCAAAACGCGTGCAGATAACACGCCGCTTGGAGCTCAAAACGCGTGCAGGTAACACGCCGCTTGGAGCTCAAAACGCGTGCAGATAACACGCCGCTTGGAGCTCAAAACGCGTGCAGATAACACGCCGCTTGGAGCTCAAAAGCAGTGATAACACGCCTGGAGCTCAAACGCGTCAGATAACACGCCGCTTGGGCTCAAAACGCGTGCAGATAACACGCCCTGGAGCTCAAACGCTGCAGATAACACGCCGCCTGGAGCTCAAAACGCGTGCAGATAACACGCCGCTTGGAGCTCAAAAGCGCGTGCAGATAACACGCCGCCTGGAGCTCAAAACGCGTGCAGATAACACGCCGCTTGGAGCTCAAAACACGTGCAGATAACACGCCGCTTGGAGCTCAAAACGCGTGCAGATAACACGCCGCCTGGAGCTCAAAACACGTGCAGATAACACGCCGCTTGGAGCTCAAAACGCGTGCAGGTAACACGCCGCTTGGAGCTCAAAACGCGTGCAGATAACACGCCGCTTGGAGCTCAAAACGCGTGCAGATAACACGCCGCTTGGAGCTCAAAACGCGTGCAGATAACACGCCGCTTGGAGCTTAAAATGCGTGCAGGTTGGTCGGGGGGGAGGACGGGTCAAACACAGGACGTTCACCAGGAGACCAGGGGATCAGGTCCCGCGAGTCACGTTTCCTAAACTCAACCCATCCGCTGTATATGACGCTCAAAATGCGTGCAGATAACACGCCACTTGGCTTAAGAAAGTGGGCGTGTATGTTTACGTGAAGTCATGATGTCACGTTGCGATTGAGTTATGATTGAGTTTGTTTTGCTCTTCATGTCACGTTGATGCGACAAAGTGCCAAATGTAGTTTGGGTCTCTCACAGGATCTTCGTTTGCACTCAGCGTGACATCATGACTTCGGGTAAACATACACGCCCACTTTCTTAAGCCAAGTGGCGTGTTATCTGCACGCATTTTGAGCACCAAGCGGCGTGTTATCTGCACGCATTTTGAGCGTCAAGCGGCGTGTTATCTGCACGCATTTTGAGCGTCAAGTGGCGTGTTATCTGCGCCAAGTGGCGTGTTATCTGCACGCATTTTGAGCGTCAAGTGGCGTGTTATCTGCACGCATTTTGAGCGTCAAGTGGCGTGTTATCTGCGCCAAGTGGCGTGTTATCTGCACGCATTTTGAGCGTCAAGCAGCGTGTTATCTGCGCCAAGTGGCGTGTTATCTGCACGCATTTTGAGCGTCAAGCGGCGTGTTATCTGCACCAAGTGGCGTGTTATCTGCGCCAAGTGGCGTGTTATCTGCACGCATTTTGAGCGCCAAGCGGCGTGTTATCTGCGCCAAGCGGCGTGTTATCTGCGCCAAGTGGCGTGTTATCTGCGCCAAGCGGCGTGTTATCTGCGCCAAGCAGCGTGTTATCTGCACCAAGTGGCGTGTTATCTGCACGCATTTTGAGCATCAAGCGGCGTGTTATCTGCACGCATTTTGAGCTCCAAGTGGCGTGTTATCTGCACGCATTTTGAGCTCCAAGCAGCGTGTTATCTGCATTTTGAGCGCCAAGCGGCGTGTTATCTGCGCCAAGTGGCGTGTTATCTGCACGCATTTTGAGCGTCAAGCGGCGTGTTATCTGCGCGCATTTTGAGCGTCAAGTGGCGTGTTATCTGCACGCATTTTGAGCGTCAAGTGGCGTGTTATCTGCGCCAAGTGGCGTGTTATCTGCGCCAAGCGGCGTGTTATCTGCACGCATTTTGAGCATCAAGCGGCGTGTTATCTGCGCCAAGCGGCGTGTTATCTGCACGCGTTTTGAGCTCCAAGTGGTGTGTTACCAACCTCCCTTTGCGGATTTTCTCCCTTTCATACTACTCGCTACGGCGTCATTTCACACGCCATCACAAGGTAATGGAAGTCAATGGAGGCCAAACGGCGTTGATAAACACGCTACAAAGCAAGTATGCGTCTTGATAACACGCCAGTAATGGCGTACGAGTTGGCGTGTCATACATACGCCTCTTCATGACATCAGTCTGTTGCACTTAGAGGTTTCACTCTGACACATACCGGAGCTTCAGTCTTTAGTTATCAAGACGCATACCTGCTTTGTAGCGTGTTTGTCAACGCCGTTTGGCCTCCGTTGACTTCCATTACCTTTGTGTCCCGCGAGTCACATTTCCTAAACCCAACTGTAGCCTCGTGATAACACGCCACGTGGCTTTAGAAAGTGGCGTCTATGTCTACGCTGTATACGGCGTAGACATATCGTGGAAAGTCACGATATCACGATGCTCACAGGATCTTTGTTAGTACCTAAGAAGTTTCACTCTGACAAAAGATTTTCATCACATTGTGTTCGTAATTTTCCGGGTTAGCTCTCCACCAATCAGATTGGTCATTGAGTCCCGACTGCCCGCCCTCTGACCCAGCACGTCAGGTCGGCCCAAATGAAGGCCGACGGCCCCGCCGACTGACGACGGCACGGAGTAAACCGACCAGACTCAAGTCACCAACCTCACCAGACTGTGTGTGTGTGTGTCTCTGTGTGTGTGTGTCTGTCTGTCTGTCTCTGTGTGTGTGTGTGTGTGTGTCTGTGTGTCTGTCTGTCTCTGTGTGTGTGTGTGTGTGTGTGTGTCTCTGTGTGTGTGTGTGTGTCTGTGTGTGTGCTGTGTGTCTGTCTCTGTGTGTGTGTGTCTGTGTGTGTCTGTCTGTGTGTGTGTCTGTGCTCTGTGTGTGTGTGTGTGTGTGTGTGTGTGTGTGTCTCTCTCTGTGTGTGTGTGTGTGTCTCTGTGTGTGTGTGTGTGTGTGTCTCTCTGTGTGTGTGTGTGTGTGTGTGTGTGTGTGTGTGTGTGTGTGTGTGTGTGTGTGTCTCCGTGTGTCTGTGTGTGTGTGTGTGTGTGTGTGTGTCTCTCTGTGTGTGTGTGTGTGTGCGTGTGTCTCTGTGTGTGTGTGTGTGTGTGTCTCTCTCTCTCTGTGTGTGTGTCTCTGTGTGTGTGTGTGTGTGTGTGTGTGTGTGTGTGTGTGTGTGTGTGTGTGTGTGTGTGTGTGTGTCTCTCTCTCTGTGTGTGTGTGTGTGTGTGTGTGTGTGTGTGTGTGTGTGTCTCTCTCTCTGTGTGTGTGTGTGTGTGTGTGTGTGTGTGTGTGTGTGTGTGTGTGTCTCTGTGTGTGTGTGTGTGTGTGTGTGTGTGTGTGTGTGTGTGTGTGTGTCTCTGTGTGTGTGTGTGTGTGTGTGTGTGTGTGTGTGTTAGCTGCAGGCTGCAGCCTCTGTGTTGGTGGTAGGAGGAGGGTCTACCGGTGTGGAGATGGCCGCTGAGATCAAGACCGAGTATCCCGACAAGAAGGTGACTTCAAATGTTACAACTTTTATTCTGAAAATCAGCTCAAATCCTAAAGTAAATAAAGTACAAGTACAAGTACCTCCACCAGCAGAGCCGCTGCTAACAGTAATCAGTAATAGAAGTACTTGTACTCTTCAATACTGACGGTATATATTTGTATGCATGAAAATGTTTTAGTTAGTTTCTAATTATTAACGTTTGATAGTTTAATTGATGTTTATTATTATTTATTCTTTTTTCAGGTTTGATTTTTTTATTTTGGTTTTATATTCTTTGTAATTATTATGAATATTTGTGTGTTAATAATGTTTGTGGTGTTCAGGTGGTTCTGGTCCACTCCAGAATCGGGCTTTGTGACCCCGATCTTCTGCCCAGCGTCAGACAGGAAGCCAAGGAAGTTCTACTGGGGAAAGGGGTGGAGCTACTGCTGGGTACACACACACACACACACACACACACACACACAGAGACACACACACACACAGACACACACACACACACACACACACAGAGACACTACACACAGAGACACACACACACAGAGACACACACACACAGAGATCACACACACACAGAGACACACACACACAGACACACACACACACACAGAGACACACACACAGAGAGACACACACACACAGAGACACACACACACACCACACACACACACTTACACATAAGTGTGTCTGTCTGTATGTAACAGATGTATCTGTGTGTGTGTGTGTGTGTGTGTGTGTGTCTCTCTGTATGTGTCTGTCTGTGTGTGTGTGTGTGTGTGTCTCTCTGTATGTGTCTGTCTGTGTGTCTGTCTGTGTGTCTGTGTGTGTGTGTGTGTGTGTGTGTGTGTCTCTCTGTATGTGTCTGTCTGT